>NC_133529.1:34784352-35027121 GCF_048544455.1 Silene latifolia | reverse complement strand
CATTTTCAAAACAAATGTATTAGTCATCAACACAAAGTCATCCTTGGTTCCATATACCATGTCAGATTTTAACCCGAGTACAATGATGAATATTGACTAATTACAAACAAATGAACTTAAAACAATTAGTTCATAATCATTTTCAAAATATTCATGTCAAGCTTGAAAAATCGAACCCGACACCGAATATTGTCAAAACAATGACGATTATTCAAGTCTCGTTCTTTGATGCGGTCGTTTCTACACCAAAAATAAAATACCTAGATTACTGCTAACAGAAGTCAGCGGTAAGTAGGGTCGATCTCCACAGGGAGGCGGTGTACTGTCTATTTGTCTATTTATCTGTCTAATGTCACGATGGGGGTTGAATTGATTGTATTAACTAAACTAAAGACTAAAGCAAGGGAAATAAAAAGGAGAAATTAACAGAAGAAAAGGGAGTATGCTAGGAGTCGGTCTACCGTGGCAGCTATCAGATCTTATACTATCGGGAATATTAAGGCGATTAGACTATTGACAAGAAGAGCTATGGTCGTCACCTTTCGGTCCTTAAACCGCCCTAGAGCGTAAAATGACTTAACTTTCGCCCTCACCGCAATACCCTATTGTAATTAAGCAAGCCTTCCCTTCCAATCTTTCGATCTAGGTCGGGGTTAACTAGAATTATGGTCTCCTGCATGCATTCATTCGACCGGATAACAATTAAATTGCCTAATACAATTCCTATCGCAAGACTAATCTATTTAATACAATTAAAGCATTGCTACCACGGCTTCCCTAATCCTAACATACTAGGGGGAAATTAGCTACACATGGCTCGGGGTACTACACTAGCAATTGCTAATCTAATAACATAAGACATGGCAACTAAAAGGAGAAACAATAAAAGCAATAAAAGAAAAAGGAAGAATAAAAGGGAAGAAATAAATTCTTGATTTAATGATCCTAATTAAGAGAACAAGGTAACGATGTATTGGAACAAATAAGAGAGGAGAAAAGAGAGTAGTGAAGTGTGTCGTACATCGACATAATGACTCCTATTTATAAGAAAATAGGGCTTATTAAACCTAATGACGGAATTAAACCTAAAAAGCCCAAATCGGCTAAATCCACTCGATCGACTAACTAAGGCACTCGATCGAGTGGTATTCCTTAGCATTCCTCTCGATCGAGAACAATTCCTCTCGATCGAGAACTTCTTTCCCTTTAATCACTCGATCAAGAATAGGTAGCTCTCGATGGAGCAAATTGGCTCTCGATCGAGCACTTCTCAGCGCGTAATTCCTGCTTCGCGCACTGAACTTCAAACGGCTTCCATTTCTTCGTTACTTGGTCAAACAGGGTGATTCCGGTGGCATTGGAAAGCTAAAAGGACAAACTTTCATCTCCAATTGGAATCATCTGAATATCTGTTGTAGAACTCGAGATATGGCTCTTACAAGCAGGAACTAGCAAATTGACGCACTCTCTTGGCTCGCCTAACTTCCTTACTCCAATGCGCATCTCAAAATAGCTTCATTTCCACTCTAAATTCACTCTTCCTCCAAATGCATGCTAAAAGGACGGTAAAAGGCTCGATTTCACTACTTCCTGGTTCATTTCTGCAAATAAGACAAAATAACCCAAAGTAGCATATTCGGGGCATTTCGTAGCATAAAACCACGATAAAAGCATAAAGATACGCGCATAAAATAGGCTAAAAAGACTATATAAAATGCACGTATCAAATCTCCCAAACCAAACCTTTACTCGTCCCCGAGTAAACTAAAATGCAACTAAGGAACGGAAAAAGATAACTCAGAGCTAGCTACAAATGCCCACTTAAGCCAATTTAATGCGAGCAAACTAACACTTATAGCAGACAGTCAAATGCAAACGAGTTATAAGATGTTTATAAATAAAGCTGAACCGCCGACCTTGCAAGACCTTTAACAATGGACTCTCACGGGTCACTCTTCTCTCATGAAGCAAAGGGTGAACATATATATGTAAGAGAGAAAGAAAAATAGTCGCTCACCTAAACTACGACCCACATAAACATGCATGCAACTAATATGATAGACAATTCTAGCTACCGTACATACATTCCAACCAACAAGGTCCTGTCACAGCCGAGGGCTTACAAAAATATGGTAAAGTGAGGCAATGGGTAGGAAAAGGCAAAACATTTATGGGAATGTGGAGGTATAGGCGGCCAAGCTAGTACCTAAACAAAACCATATGACAACATCCGATTCCAACTCAATTATAGAATAAGCACAATGCCCTTCATTTGGCATAAATCTCACCAAACCAAACTGATATTACTCCTCAAATGATGTAAGATAGAACATAGGAGCAGAAACCGTCAACCAAACAACATTTTTTCGAATTTTTCTTCTTCTTTTTTTTTTTTCTTTTTTTTTCTTTCTTTTTTTTTTCACGGTTTCTTTCTTCACATTTTTTTCAACTTTTTTTTTTTTTTTTTCATGTCATTTTTTCATCATCAATTCTTTTTTCATCATCCTCCTTTTCTTCTTAGATTACCAACTCCGAATCAACGAAATACGAACCAAACTTGGCACAATAAAATATATACCGCAAAACATACACTAAACTAGCTTGACAAGGCAGGCTGAATTTGGATGTAGCTAAGGGTCAACAGGCAAATTTGGCTAATGTGGAGTTTATGGGTAAAAATGAAAGAAAAGGGAAATGTAAGCACCTCCCTGCATGTGACACCAACCACTAACCCGAATGTATGACGGCAAAAAGCAATTGAATTTCATATATGTGCAAATTAATGATACATGTTATGCAAGGAGTAACTACTCACAATCCTACATGAAACTGGTCACAAATGACACCAGTTTATAAGGCTCTAAATCTTAGAATTTATAAGTAGGTTGCCAAAATTTCGTGTCAAGTCTATTCGTTGACTAAATTAAACATTAACTCGTAGATTATGCAAAAGACAAAGCTAAAAGATAACAGTTTAATGCAAGGCTTAAGCAAAAAGACAAATGCAGTGCAATTTCATCATAGAAATCGACCGTTCCGACTCGACCTATATGCTAAAATAAACATGAATTTTTTTGAATTTTTAACAATTTTTTGATTTTTATTGAATTTTTTGAATTTTAATAAATAACAATGCAAACAGAAAATTAAACGTGATAACTGAAATGCAGATAAAACAATATGCAGACACAGATATGGATGCATAACCTCCCCAAACCAAACCGTACAATGCCCTCATTGTACCAAAACATGGAAAGGAAATGCAAACTGAAAGAGGAAGAGAAAGTAAGTGCGGAAAAACTCACAAGATAGCGCGAATAAGGGGACCTCCCCAAACCGACCATGAAATGGGAGGTTGCTAAGGGCCCGGAAAACCGTCTCAGGAAGCTAATCCAAGTTAATAACACTCGACCAAGAGGAATATCAGCTAATCGAGTAGAGTGGGCGTCTAAAACTGCTCGATCGACTGGGATGGTGGTCGATCGAATGGTTTTCTTTCTGCAGGCACTCGATCGAGTAGATATTTGCTCGATCGAGAGGATTTGGCAGCACAAGTGCTCGATCGAGTACAAAGAGTACTCGATCGAGTGATCCTCAGCGTATTCCTGCAAAATGCAATGAAAAACAGCCCGCAAACTAACAAGACAAGCATACTGAGATAGTCTATGGTATAAAAACCATTTATTACAACTGAAATAGAATAAAAATGTAAAATAAAATCGCTGGGTTGCCTCCCGGGTAGCGCTAGCTTCAGTCAGGTCCCAGCTCGACCTTCTTTTTCTTTGAGCCTCTATAATTAATCACGATCAAAACAGCTCAAAGCGCGCAGCAACCTGTCAAATAGCTGCGCATGTGCTACACAAAAAAGTAAGTAGCACCAAAGTGGAATAGCAAGGTAGGAAATAAAGATATGTAAACATTTAAGTCTAACAAATTTCCTATGGGCGCTCCTAAATTTATCCACAAAATATAGGAGCGCGGGAGCAATTGACGATAATATAGGGCTCCAATTCAGATTAACAATTTTATAATGATAAGGACGGTGAAAAATCGTTAATTTGTGCGTCCACATATGAGGGGTATAGCTCAAAGAAACAAATTGCGAGTTAAACGAGGCAAAATACTATTAGAACAAACAATAATAAAATTATCGTTTACTACCTCAGATTGGTTGCTCTTGACCACGGAATCATAGGTAAAAGAGTTTATTACCTCTTCCGTGCTAGGAGCAATTACCGTCTCAACTGCTTCTTCATCAACCTCCTCAGTGGAATCCATCCCGTAAATCGCAGCTTCAAGTGTATCCGACTTACCGTGAATAGGGAGGTTTACCGTAACCTTCATCATCGTCGGACTCGTCATCCAAATCAAACCAAAATGACGAACCAAAGCTCCCAATGGCCATTTCATCGATCGAGCGAATAATCACTCGATCGACCAACTTCCTCCCGCATCTCACTCGATCGAGTAACAACATCACTCGATCGAGAACCGTCCCTCTGCATGTCACTCGATCGAGAAGGGATATTACTCGATCGAGGATCGTCTTCTGAAATTCACTCGATCGACCATTATAAGTCACTCGATCGAGTGATTCTTCCCGCATAGAGTGAAATCTTCACGTGGGGCAGTGAAATATGAAAGGAACTCGTCGTCCGAGTCATAGAAGTCATCCTCATCATTGGGCAACATGGTTTCCTCGGAGAAAAACCGCTCTCGGAAGGTAAACCTCTTCTTCTTGCATCTCACTGCTAATCGAGCTATTTGTGACTCCGAGTTCGAGGGATTCGAGCGTCCATATATCTATCACTCTCTTGCATTTGTGATACAAGCATTCTCATTAAATATGTCGACTCTGCGATCTCTTCTCTCTCCATCTCACCGCTAATTGAGCAACAGCTGGACTCGAGCTCATCAAATCGCGAGACATATTCTTGCACTTGGAATGCAAGTGCCTCCATCAAGAATTTCAGCTCCGCAAGGTCTTCTTCTTGTATATCGGGGGAATCTTGTTGCGGTGGCCATTGATAGGGCGGATGTGGCGGCACAACTACAGCCGCATTGTGCTCGTGAGAACCACATCTCCGTAGCGGATCACCGGTACTTCCCATATAATGGGACATCGGTGATGGGTCAAAGGTACTCAAGCCTTCCCTTTGACTGTCTTTCACCTAGAACTGTCTAGGTAGTACCTGTAAGGCCTATCAAAACAGCACTAAACAAAAGATTAAAACGGCCTCAAGGGAAAAATCCCCTGAGGCTAAAAACAGATAAAATTTAAACAAATAAATAACTAGATTGCCTCCCCGGCAACGGCGCCAAAATTTGATGCGGTCGTTTCTACACCAAAAATAAAATACCTAGATTACTGCTAACAGAAGTCAGCGGTAAGTAGGGTCGATCTCCACAGGGAGGCGGTGTACTGTCTATTTGTCTATTTATCTGTCTAATGTCACGATGGGGGTTGAATTGATTGTATTAACTAAACTAAAGACTAAAGCAAGGGAAATAAAAAGGAGAAATTAACAGAAGAAAAGGGAGTATGCTAGGAGTCGGTCTACCGTGGCAGCTATCAGATCTTATACTATCGGGAATATTAAGGCGATTAGACTATTGACAAGAAGAGCTATGGTCGTCACCTTTCGGTCCTTAAACCGCCCTAGAGCGTAAACAGCTTAACTTTCGCCCTCACTGCAATACCCTATTGTAATTAAGCAAGCCTTCCCTTCCAATCTTTCGATCTAGGTCGGGGTTAACTAGAATTATGGTCTCCTGCATGCATTCATTCGACCGGATAACAATTAAATTGCCTAATACAATTCCTATCGCAAGACTAATCTATTTAATACAATTAAAGCATTGCTACCACGGCTTCCCTAATCCTAACATACTAGGGGGAAATTAGCTACACATGGCTCGGGGTACTACACTAGCAATTGCTAATCTAATAACATAAGACATGGCAACTAAAAGGAGAAACAATAAAAGCAATAAAAGAAAAAGGAAGAATAAAAGGGAAGAAATAAATTCTTGATTTAATGATCCTAATTAAGAGAACAAGGTAACAGTGTATTGGAACAAATAAGAGAGGAGAAAAGAGAGTAGTGAAGTGTGTCGTACATCGACATAATGACTCCCTATTTATAAGAAAATAGGGCTTATTAAACCTAATGACGGAATTAAACCTAAAAAGCCCAGCCCGTCAGCTAAATCCACTCGATCGACTAACTAAGGCACTCGATCGAGTGGTATTCCTTAGCATTCCTCTCGATCGAGAACAATTCCTCTCGATCGAGAACTTCTTTCCCTTTAATCACTCGATCAAGAATAGGTAGCTCTCGATGGAGCAAATTGGCTCTCGATCGAGCACTTCTCAGCGCGTAATTCCTGCTTCGCGCACTGAACTTCAAACGGCTGCCATTTCTTCGTTACTTGGTCAAACAGGGTGATTCCGGTGGCATTGGAAAGCTAAAAGGACAAACTTTCATCTCCAATTGGAATCACCTGAATATCTGTTGTAGAACTCGAGATATGGCTCTTACAAGCAGGAACTAGCAAATTGACGCACTCTCTTGGCTCGCCTAACTTCCTTACTCCAATGCGCATCTCAAAATAGCTTCATTTCCACTCTAAATTCACTCTTCCTCCAAATGCATGCTAAAAGGACGGTAAAAGGCTCGATTTCACTACTTCCTGGTTCATTTCTGCAAATAAGACAAAATAACCCAAAGTAGCATATTCGGGGCATTTCGTAGCATAAAACCACGATAAAAGCATAAAGATACGCGCATAAAATAGGCTAAAAAGACTATATAAAATGCACGTATCATTCTTCAAATCAATACAAAAGCGGCCTAAAAGGCCTTTTCAAACCAAAATGGGTTCAAACACCCATTCTTCAAAACGTTTCATAAGCTTTTTCAAATGGTCAGAACACGTCTTACATCGTGTGCTGATCCGTGCCTAAACAGACCATTCTTTTTTCTATTTTCAACCCAGGGGAGACCCCTTTGCATCGCCAATACGCTCGCGCCTCTTATGGCTGCCTAATGTAGGGTCTGTTCCCCTTCCAGCATTCGTCTAGGACGATCCCGACTTCGGTTAACCCGAATACAGGACGGATCAGACGACGAATCCGCTCATTTTATCCTATATTTGCAAAACGCCTTACTAAGACAAATGGATCACGTTATGCACCATAAACCTAACTTGGTAAATATATGTTTAAATTCCGCCTTGCATGCAAATCAACCATAAATCCAATTCGACATCTTATACTTGATATTTGGATTAAATCAACCGACGTAGAAAGCTCACATGTTAGGTTCAAACTTTTGGATGCGCATTCATGCATTTAAACCGTTTTATCAATTTTTACATTTGACCAACCAAGATCGATCAGTAGAGGCCGCTACCGCGGGCGGGATTGGGTGTCTGATTAAAGGGCTTCCCAATACGTACCTTCACCTCTTACTCAGAAACTTTGGATAGTGGGCGACCTTATCCAGGGCGTACGAGAGTCATTCTAGAGATAGGATGCTAAAGAGGGACGATTCCTTATCTTTAGTACCTATGTTAAACACCGTTTTTTGCCTTGATTGACCTAGGTATAAAGTGGATTCGAACGGGTTCCAAGCATCTCACAAATGCTTGGTGGCGACTCCGAACATCTCTTGCATCGTTTTGAGATCCTTGTCGAGACGAAACCGACCGATCTAAAACAATCCGGTCGAAAGCATTCTTACGCCGCCGAACGTGGCTTTCAAAAAGACCGCTGTCGTTGTCCACTGATCGGCTTGTGTTCGTCGTAGTCTTTATATTCGAACACCCTTTATGCTTGGCGAATCCAGTCGAGGAATTTTTCAGCACCAAGTTCCCCATCAAACTCGGGTACATCGAGTTTCAGGCCCCTATCATCATCGTTTTTGTTCCTCCTATTCTCCTTCGGCCATTCTTCTTCTTCGGACTCAACTTGATTGTCCGAGTCACCGTCCTGCTTCTTCTTCTTCTTAGCCAAAACCGTGGCTATGTTTTTCACGACATATGAAATCTGGCCAATCTCTGCCATAATCGCATTCATATCATCCTTCCAAGGTTTCTCTAAACCCTCGCTATTTCCAGCTTTATCACCCATAATTACGACTCTCCCAAGACAGATTTATTAAGAAATAAATCAAATGTGGCGCTGGTAACCACTTTGATATAGAATAAATAGGTTTTTAATCGCGAAATTAGGATATGTAATTGTGCAGCGGAATTGTTATAATCTGGTTATGAAATTTACGCAAAAATAATAACGAACTAATAGACGAAACAGTATGTGAAACGTGAGAATGGATGAAAGGAACAAGATAGATAAGTGAATCTCGCTCAATATCTCGCAAGGCAATCACTCACAGCACTCAGGGTAACCTCGCAAGGTCTGGTTCGTGAATCTCGCAACAAGCAACGATGGAAGCACACAAAAGGTAGCTTTATTATATCTCTGTAATCTCCATGTAATTAGGTTACAAGGCCTTAATTTATAGTATTCTAAAACCTAATCATACTTGGGCAACAAGCAACCTAGTTTTCTTAACTAATTAGGAAACAACAATTAAACTAATAAACTCCTATCTTAGCTAGGATTAGGAAATAACTGACTATTCCTAATCTTTATTTGAAAATAAAATAATAATATTAATTAGCTAAATAATACTACACGACTGAATTGGTCGTGTATTCAGCTCCTTCCCGAGTCTTCGCATTTCCAAGTGAGCATCGTCACATAATCCGACCCAATCTTGAAACCTTCGACTATAAGAGCTGCATTTCGACTAAGTAATACTTCATTTTCATTGTTGAACAATGCTCCTGCATCATTACCACTTTACTAAAGTTGTTTGTTGAGAGTAAAATATTGTTTTGATAACTATTGACGACTAAGGCTCTATCAAAACCAATATCAAGAGCACGAGGCTCTGATACCAATTGAAGAATTGATAACGATTAACACCTAAGAGGAAAAGGGGTTGAATTAGGTGTAACTTTTAAAAAATTACTTAGCTTGGTTATTTGACAACACAAGTAAGAGTTCTTAACTACAAAACTTGAAAACTTAATTGATTGTAAGTTCACAAGTGGTACAGCAGATCTATCTCACAGTATGATTGACTGTGACACAGAACTGATAGCGAGATTAACACTAAATAAGCAAAGGTAAATGAATCGTAAAAGTAAATAAACAAACAAGATGATGTTTAAAAATTGGTTCAGCCTCTACTCCGAGGCCTACGTCCAACCGTTATTTTATTGCTTGTTTAGAAATTTACTCAAACTACTAAACCTCTTACAATGAAAATAACTCGCCAACCAACCCCGGTTGCAACTCAAACTTAAAGCTACTCTGCTTCAAGAGTTCATAAGTTCTATCTCACAAGTTTACAGAGTCAGAATCTCAATGGTTCACTTAAGAACATGGAGATTATAATTAAGAGCTAAATACGAGAATCGTGGAACAAACTCATTATGTCACTGTAGATACCCGTATCCGTCGATATTGGAATTTATAGAGAACCCGACAAACACCCGATGATGATAGGACACAGGTATTCTTTAGTTGTCATTGTCATTATTTGGAGCTCGTTTTACGATGTAGAATGGACGTCGTCGATGAAGTATTTTATTAATTTAAATGATATTTAAATTAATGTTTTTTTTAAGTGAGTTCATTTTATTAATTTAAATGATATTTAAATTAAAGTCTTTTTTATGGTGATTTCAATTTAATTTATTTTATTTTGAATTTATTTTCCCAAGTTTATTTTATTGAAAATAAAATAAATATTTGATTTGAAAAATCATTTTATGAGTATATTTGGTTTGAAAAATCATTTATTTTAATGTGTTAATTGATTTGAAAAATCGATTTGAAAATCGAAAAGAACTCGTTTCAACCACACGTTTTTGAGCTCGATTTTAGCTCGGTTTTTGAGCCCGTTTTCTTTACGAGTTGGCACGAATATCGAGTACACTAACCAACCTAAGCCTCTACCCATCCACCCCTGTTCGAACCCCCATAACCACGGCCCAAACCATGCCCCAAATCACCCCCAACCAGCCCGCAAAACACGAAACAGCCCCCCCTTTTTTGCAGCTCAAACCCGAGTCCAAAACCCGCTCCAAACACCACCAAAACCCGTGCCCATTAACCCTAACTCATACCCTAATGTCCTACCCATATTACCTTACCTTAATCACCAAGAAAACCCCTCTCAAACCCTCACAAAAACTGCTGGACAGCAGCTATGCGTGAGTTGGCCCGACTGCCTCTCCCTCTCTTTTACCCTACTTTAACTCCTTATAAATACCACCCCTTCACCATACATTGATTCCTCTAAGTTCTCCATACATCCAACCATCACCCACAAGCTTTAAACCTCAGAAACAAACCCTAAACATCCTCCAAAAACCCTAAACAAAACCGACACACAAACTGAAACTGTTTGTGTGTCTCCTTCGAAAACCCTTTCGTTCCTCCATCAAATCACCATAAAAATTTGAGTTTCTTGTTCCTAATTAACCACATAACATCCATATACACATTAGACAAAGATTTACGAGCCGAATTGACCTTGAGAGCACACGAGATCCCTCGAAAAACAGAGTGAAATAACACTCTGTTTTCGCGGTTTACTCTTGTCTGTCCAGTTCTGTTTGTGCTCGTTTTTCGTGCCCAATAACCCAAATCGAGCAGGGGTTGCTTTAAGATCCTTGTTCTCCTCTCTTTCTAGTTTCCAAAACATCTTTCGGATCGAATTTTCGTCGTGAAACGAGGGAGATATCACTGTTTTAAAACTGCTGTCCAGAAACTTTCCAAAACGCGTGTTGCTTTGTTACTTCGTCGACGACGGCCTCTCGAGATAAAATCTACCATCGATTACGACCCAAGACGGTGTCAACGATACATGTAGGTTGAGGGTGCATCAAATCCCCTTCTCTTCTCTCTTTTTATTTCGTTTTTATGCCTTTTTTATCGTTTTTTTTGTTTGTTTTTTTTCGCTTGTTTATCGATTGTTTTAATTAACTATGAAACTAGTTAGTCCGAGTATGAGTTAAAGTACCACCATGAACATCCGCGTTGACTTGAGATGGGAAAAGAAACCGCTCCTTCTGTCGGTCGTACACCCCCGTCTCATTTACATATCCTCGTGTTCAAGGTAGGGCATAAATAAAACAAGTTATCTAACTTCGATCTTCACTTTCGACCCTCTTCTTGTTTCGCCAAATCGATGGACCTTAGGACCCGTTGCATGTTAGTTTAACTTCTGATTGTTAACCTATGACATATTTAGATGACATTAATTTAATTTAATAATCTAATTAGACACTTTAGGTGGCTTCGACGTAAGTTATAAAATCAATCGACGATTTACGTAAATAATTGAATGCATCTATCTTTTTCACCTAATTTCTCGCTAGTATAAGAGTGCGTGATTAGCACCTTCTTATTGACACTCGATGAGTTAAATTAATTAGCGAATTTAACCTAATTGGACCCTTTAGGCCGTGTAGAATGCACCCTTGCGCGACAATCAATCAACATCGTTTTTAACTCGTTTTCTAACTTGTTTTCGATTCCTTTTCGCAATCATTCGATCTAATCAATAAATCTAACTTAGGAACTAGGTTGGCTTTGGTTGGGCCGTGGTTGGCCGTGTGTTTGGCCGTGTGTTTGGCCTTTCCTATTTCGTTTGTTTTTGCATCGTTCGTTCTTTATTTGTTTTATCACTTGTATTTAATTTATGTTTCTTTGAGTCACGTTTTGTAATCTATTTGTAATTAGTTCTCCTTTTTGAGTCAAAACCTTTTCTGAAAACCTTAGTTTTATTTGGTTAGACGGTTGTTCCCAATGCTTGTAGGAGCGTAGTAAACCGCATGTTGTTTAAAGCAACATGGCCCGGTTTATGCTAATGCATGCTTTGGTGCGTAGCCCAATGTCTAATTCGATGGGATTAAGTGAGAGCACACAATACGAGGAGGGACCCACGGCCGTGTGTCATGTAGGCCGTGAGTCACCTCCCCCATGTGCACGGTTTTCAAGGCCCAATGGCCGTGTGTTTTGTGTCGTGTTTTGAGTTGTATGTAGCAATTGTATTTAGATCGAGTTGTATCTTTAATTTGTTGTTGTGTCGGCATGAAATGCCTGGTTGTAATAGGTAGATCCCAACGGCTCCCCCATTCCCCCTTAAGCCTTGTTTGCTTTATTTGTATGTTGTTAGATCAATCAACCCACATGCTAAATTATAACTTTGACAAAGTTAGTTTAGTTGCATCTAAAACGACATAGAAACTGTTGTCACATGTTAGGGTTTAAAACAACGTTTGCATATCATACATCGCAGTAGCTATGACCTTGTTTGAAATCCGACACTTGACTTAGTAGAGGCCGTTATTGACGGGCGGGGTTGGGTGTCCTTATGGGCTTCCCAACACGTACCCTCACCCCTTACTCAAGATCTATGGTTTGTGGATCCGTCTAAATACCATTGGATTACGAGAGTCATTCAATTCGAGTGATATAGGGTACAAGTCTTTATCTTTAATCACTCGTAGTCGTTTGGCTTTATGCTTTTCGATGAAAGGTGTAAAGTTGACTTGAACGGTTCCAAGTTCCCAAAAAACTTGGTGGCGACTCTAATATGTCTTAATTCGATTCGAAAGAACCTCGAGTCGATTATGCCTAGTGTGGATCCCGCGGACGCGAGCCTCCCGAGGGCCTTGTCCACAGTTTGGCGACTCCGCTGGGGAAAAGAGGACTAGTTACACTTTGTTTCTAGGGTCTTTTCCTCCGAGGTGAAACTTGAAAAGAAAGTGTTGGAAAGTAAAACATTACTCATAGTGCTACGATTCATGCATAAACCCTTAAGGACTTGCCCGGGCCGTCTCAGCGTTTCTTCGTGATGCGTGGGGGGCGACGTCCCACTATGCTAGGAAGCTGCACATTGCTCGCTTCCACTTCACCTCGCGTGGTTCTTGATGGTGGGGACGATCTTCTAGGTACTCTACCTTAAGACACCTTGCTCTATAAGACCGCAAAAGGATGGAGGGCATAGACCTTCTTGTAGAAGACTTGCCGAGACTTAGAGATGTGTAGGAGCATACATCCTTACAACATAAGAATGACAATGTGCAATTTGTTTTCCCGAGTCTTTTTCGAAATTTCCCATGTCCTTTTCAAAACCGAACTTTTGAACAACTTACTTTCAAAATAGCATGGTTTTAAAAACGCGGAATGCTGCCCAAATAGGACTAGAATTTTCGGCCCAAAATGAGCTTTTATAGCCGATGCTTTGCCCATTTCAAATCTCATTTTCGAATCAATCTTTCGTTTTTTTCAAAACCAATCCAAAATGCCTCTCGAACCTCAACCAAGCATGAAATGCGTCGAGTCGTGTCCGGGTCATGGCCGTGTTAGGCCGGGTGTGTTTCGTTCTAAGAGTCTAGAACACGACCTTGTTGGGTCACCCAAGCTCACCTCTTGGGCTTTGAGTCATGTTGGTCGACCTTTTGGTCTAGGATAATCCACAAAAAACGTCCAAGCTAGGCCCTTTAGGACGTTTCACTCGAACCTAAGGACTATGTTGGTCCAATCACGGGTTTAGTCACACCGAGTCCGAGTTTAGAATCGAGTTGTGATGGTTTGAGTCATGTCGTTTTGTCGAGTCTAAAATAAACCAAGGTCTAGATCCAACCGTGAGTCGAACCTTTGTTTAGTCAATCTCAAGTCGAGTCTTTGTTTGAGTCAAGTGGGGTCGTGTCCTTAAGTGTGCAGGGGCTCTTACTTTAAATATTGACTCAGTACGGGGTTTTCTTGTAGAAAGGCGCCAAAAACCCGACGTCAAGCAATGGAAGATGCTGTTAACAAGCTTACTGAGGCCGTGAACCTCATGATGACCCGAATGGATGCAATCGAATCTAAGGCCGGGTGAAGATTCCCCTCCACCACCGACGATCTGGAAAAACGGTTCAAGTTCATCAAGACCGTTTGAAACTCTCCTGGGAAGAACATTCACAATGAGAATGCTAGGGCCTATGCCCCAGTTCAGGATAAGTTGCCCACGAACATGGTACTCACTGACATCCCAAAGTTCAAGGGCACCGAAGATCCAGTCCACCATGTTAAGGCCTATAAAGGGTACTTAGCACTGAAGGGAGTACCTGGGGACATGCTCTCTGAAATTTTTGCCCAATCTCTGGATGAACACCCGAAGGCGTGGTTCTATAATCTTGACCTTAAGAACTTCCCCACTTTCGAAGATATTACGGTGGAGTTCTGCAAGCACTATGCTTGACAATGTCGAGATTCAAACCAACATAAGAACATTGGAGGTGATGACACGAAAAGAAAAAGAAGGCTTTACCAATTCCTTGTAAGATGGCGCGCTGAAAGCGTGAAATTAGCCAAGAAGCCTGATGAAGTTGAAATGGTAGATAAGTTCGTAAAGAATCTACGACCTATTTACCGCAATGCTCTGAAATACCAGAATTTTGGTTCTTTCAAAGAATTGATAAGAATCGGGATAAAGGTAGAAGATGATGTCGTAAGGGCAGAGGCTGAAAGGCCGAAAGGGTACCAAGGGGCCTCATCGTCTAAGGGCAAGGCCCCAGCAACGACCCATATTGATGAAGCCATCAATCTCTTAGAAGGGCAATCGAAGAAGTCGCAGCGCCAAACACCTAGGGTATTCACCGATATCGGATGCACTTATACATACGCTCTCCAAAGGCTCATAGCCCAAGGAAAGCTGAAGCCTATTGGTCCAACTCCGGACCCTCCCGCTGATCAACAAGGTAAATGGTATAAACCAAATGCCTATTGTGCCTTTCATCAAGGGAAAAGGCCATGATATCTTGAAAGGTGCTATCGATCAAGCACGAAATTCAAGACATGATCGAGAATGGAACACTCCCGATCCCAGCTGTTAAACCCAATAACATCACCAATCCATTTGGCGATCACACTAACTTTGTTTCTGTCGAAGACAATGTCGATTATTCCCATCTTATCCGCCCATGTCACTTGAAAGGGGTGTTTATCGGGAACATATTTGCGGATTGCTTTGAATTCTTGCCAAACCCGAAGAATGAAATTCGAGTCGGGAGTCTTGCTCTAGAATGTACTCCTCTCATTAACGAAGTTAATAAAAGACAATTCGATTCACTAACCTTCATCATTGGCGTAGATCCTCAGAGGACTACCTTGGGATGGAGGCAGACCATCAAAGGGATCAAGGACTAGAACCGAGCATCTTATCTGACAGCTGAACAAGGGAAAGCTCAAGACCAGATTTGAAAAATTATGAGTCGGGATCTATTTTCTTATTTTAGTCGAGTCGAGTCTAGGACTTTATTTTCCTGAAGTTGCGTCGTTTGTTCCGCGATGACCTAGGGTGTGTCCTAGGAATCGTTCCTTCGGTCTCGTTAAGCATTTGTCTTTCCAATAAAAGTTGCAGTTCGTTTCCAAATATGTCTTGTTTCCAATCCTCAATCATTCCGAAACATGATAAAATGCACAACACACTCAAAGGCATCCCTGGGGTAGAAATATGTCCCGTTTCAAAATATAAGGTACACTAGGATCCTGTGTTTGATTCCTTTACCTATTCCATGTCCGGCGGTAGAAAACCTCCATCGTAACCGTGCTTATGACAAGCTTTTAGATGATTCTATGACGAACCCGGACTAGCTCCTTGTTTCCCCTATCGATGATGGAAGGCAAGCCTTTTTCCAACAAAATCATCCCATCTCGAAGAGAGAAGATATCAACCCGTTCTAACAAGGAATTGTTAGTTCTTACCCAAATTAGTTGGCGAAGCCCAGTTTTCAAGGTGTATCCATTTATGACTAAGAGAATGAATAGAAGATCATTTTCAAAGAGAGAAAAAGATGAAAAAGAATGAAAAGATGAAAAAAAGGATGAAAGAAAAGAAAAATGAAAAAAGAAAAGTGATGAAAGAAAAAGGAAAAAAAGAAAAAAAAAGCAAAAAAAAAAGATGTTGAAGTTATTGCAGAATGCTTTTGGTTGAATGTCGAAGTTACAGAGGCCAGAAGTCAAGTCAAGTACCCATAGTTGAAGTTCAATGGGCGAAGCCCAAAAGATTAAGTAGTAACCTCTTTACCCTCTAAGTCCTTCCTGAGACAGTTACCAGGGGATAGTCAGGAATTTTGAGAGTCATTCCGCTTGTGCTGTTACACCCAGCCTTTAGGGTCCAGATATGGAGATTTGAACCCACATTGTTTTCCAACCCAATTTGTACTCAGGTTTCATCAAGCCTGAGACACCATTTCCAACCACATCAACAGCCATAGCCCTTGGCCTTAGCACCACAAAACAAACCTTCAGAATGATGGTTAACCATTCCAACTTTTTATTACCAAGCTCCACATCCCAAAAGATCCAAGCCTTTTGTACCAACCCTAGACACGGGATACAACGGTACCTTACAGGCTAGAATGGGATACGACATGATACCTTAGGTGAAACCTTTGAGTGTGTACACACAATCAAAATGCCATGTTTATGCACCATGATCGAACTACGTCGGATTTGATTTCGCTCCACGCGAATACGTAGGCAGTCCTTCAGAATAAAGGATTCAATCCACCCATCATCCAAGTTGTCATCTTGTCGGTTTCTTACGGGTCCTAACCAAGTCCAAATGAAGCCACCTTTGTGTGAGTCGGTCTTAGCACTCGATGTAGGCTAGGATAAGGATATAGGTTCAGATGAGTAATGTCAAGTCTCGGAATGAGCTTTATCGAACGGTGTAGGCAAAGATGCTGAGTCACATAGATGTGGGTTTGTGTTGGGAACAGAAAATATGAAAAACCCGCTGAAAAGAAAAAAGGCGTGGAAGAAAATTAGTAAAAGCCCGCTGAAAAGAAAGAAGGCAGTGGCAAGAAATGATGAAAACTCGCTGAAAAGAAAGGAGGCGAGGAGAAGAGTGACAGAATGTTCCCAACAAAAGTCATGTGTAATGTCTAAGTGTTCTCGTAAAATCAACCTGTGTTTAGAGTCTGGGCGAAGCCAACGTTGTTGCTCTGTGAGTTTAATCCACCTTGTCAAATGCCAAGTGATCTTGATTCCCATGTGCCCTTGGGAGCACGCCCATGCCATACGATATCTCTGTCTCAAGTCCGGCGACCTTGTGATTCCCGTTTGTCATCTTCTAGCGTCAGAATGGCCAATTTACATTTCTACCCCCAACAAGTCAATAATTGAATTTAAACTCGTGCACACTTACGGTTTTATTTTCCTTTTTTGTTTTACGGTAGCGGGCTACGCCCACGTTCGTTTACGGGTCATACAGAGTGTCTGAGTCGTATTTCCTGCTCACCCATTAAGGTTCGATTTCAAAATTTCAAAATTTCAAAAACTTTTCAAAATTTCAAAAACCTTTTTGGGTCGACGACCCAACATCCAAATGATTCGTTTCAAATTCGAATTTCGGGTCGATGGCCCAAAATCGTAAGTGATGTCAGATTCAAAATTTGGGTCGATGGCCCAATTATTCAAAATTTTCAACTTGTTCAAATTTTGGGTCGATGACCCAGTCATTCAAATTTAATTTTAGGTCGACGACCCAGCATTCCAATACTTCAACTTCAAACCTCGGGTCGATGGCCCAACATTCCAAGTGATGTCAAATTCAAAATTCGGGTCGATGACCCAATTACTCAAAATTTTCAAATTCTATTTTCGGGTCGATGACCCAATCTTTCAAATGATCTAATTTTAGGATCGATGATCCAAATGTGCTTATGTGATGATTATTGCTAGTACGTTTTTGTGTTTCAAATGCAGCAGGATATGCTTCAACTGGGGGCTCTAAAGTCTTCGACTTTAGAGCCATCGCAAACTGGGGGCTCTGAAGCCGTTGGCTTCAGAGACCATTATCAAGATGAAATGGATGACATCCACTCAGAATTCAATTCAATACAAGAGTATGAAATGGAAGAATTCCGTAGCTGAAAGCAAATGATGAAAGCGGCGGCAACCTCCTTGGAAAGTCCCGTCCCATTCGGACAAGTGCCAGCAGATGATAAGTTTTGGGCAAGTGTCAGCAGATACGAATTTCGGACAAATGCCAGCAGATGATAAACTTTGGGCAAGCGTCAGCACTTGCCGAACTACGACGCGGGTTTGATTCCGTCAGAAACGGATACGTAGGCGCCTAAGGATAAGGCTCAACCCACCATTTATGCAATTTATGGGTCGATGACCAACGATGATAATTCGACGCAACAGAAGCAAGAGTCAGTCCCCAGCGAAGTTTCAGGTATGATCTCTTCTTATGGTCAAGAGCTTATATACGCAAGTCTAATGGACTATAAACGACCCGAAGAATCCTCGGTCGAGAGGGACTGGGTATACTTTGACTTTCGCCTTGTCCAAGCCTCAGTCAAAGTGGGGGCTCTGTAGATACCCGTATCCGTCGATATTGGAATTTATAGAGAACCCGACAAACACCCGATGATGATAGGACACAGGTATTCTTTAGTTGTCATTGTCATTATTTGGAGCTCGTTTTACGATGTAGAATGGACGTCGTCGATGAAGTATTTTATTAATTTAAATGATATTTAAATTAATGTTTTTTTTAAGTGAGTTCATTTTATTAATTTAAATGATATTTAAATTAAAGTCTTTTTTATGGTGATTTCAATTTAATTTATTTTATTTTGAATTTATTTTCCCAAGTTTATTTTATTGAAAATAAAATAAATATTTGATTTGAAAAATCATTTTATGAGTATATTTGGTTTGAAAAATCATTTATTTTAATGTGTTAATTGATTTGAAAAATCGATTTGAAAATCGAAAAGAACTCGTTTCAACCACGCGTTTTTGAGCTCGATTTTAGCTCGGTTTTTGAGCCCGTTTTCTTTACGAGTTGGCACGAATATCGAGTACACTAACCAACCTAAGCCTCTACCCATCCACCCCTGTTCGAACCCCCATAACCACGGCCCAAACCATGCCCCAAATCACCCCCAACCAGCCCGCAAAACACGAAACAGCCCCCCCTTTTTTGCAGCTCAAACCCGAGTCCAAAACCCGCTCCAAACACCACCAAAACCCGTGCCCATTAACCCTAACTCATACCCTAATGTCCTACCCATATTACCTTACCTTAATCACCAAGAAAACCCCTCTCAAACCCTCACAAAAACTGCTGGACAGCAGCTATGCGTGAGTTGGCCCGACTGCCTCTCCCTCTCTTTTACCCTACTTTAACTCCTTATAAATACCACCCCTTCACCATACATTGATTCCTCTAAGTTCTCCATACATCCAACCATCACCCACAAGCTTTAAACCTCAGAAACAAACCCTAAACATCCTCCAAAAACCCTAAACAAAACCGACACACAAACTGAAACTGTTTGTGTGTCTCCTTCGAAAACCCTTTCGTTCCTCCATCAAATCACCATAAAAATTTGAGTTTCTTGTTCCTAATTAACCACATAACATCCATATACACATTAGACAAAGATTTACGAGCCGAATTGACCTTGAGAGCACACGAGATCCCTCGAAAAACAGAGTGAAATAACACTCTGTTTTCGCGGTTTACTCTTGTCTGTCCAGTTCTGTTTGTGCTCGTTTTTCGTGCCCAATAACCCAAATCGAGCAGGGGTTGCTTTAAGATCCTTGTTCTCCTCTCTTTCTAGTTTCCAAAACATCTTTCGGATCGAATTTTCGTCGTGAAACGAGGGAGATATCACTGTTTTAAAACTGCTGTCCAGAAACTTTCCAAAACGCGTGTTGCTTTGTTACTTCGTCGACGACGGCCTCTCGAGATAAAATCTACCATCGATTACGACCCAAGACGGTGTCAACGATACATGTAGGTTGAGGGTGCATCAAATCCCCTTCTCTTCTCTCTTTTTATTTCGTTTTTTATGCCTTTTTTTATCGTTTTTTTTTGTTTGTTTTTTTCGCTTGTTTATCGATTGTTTTAATTTAACTATGAAACTAGTTAGTCCGAGTATGAGTTAAAGTACCACCATGAACACCCGCGTTGACTTGAGATGGGAAAAGAAACCGCTCCTTATGTCGGTCGTACACCCCCGTCTCATTTACATATCCTCGTGTTCAAGGTAGGGCATAAATAAAACAAGTTATCTAACTTCGATCTTCACTTTCGACCCTCTTACTGTTTCGGCCAAATCGATGGACCTTAGGACCCGTTGCATGTTAGTTTAACTTCTGATTGTTAACCTATGACATATTTAGATGACATTAATTTAATTTAATAATCTAATTAGACACTTTAGGTGGCTTCGACGTAAGTTATAAAATCAATCGACGATTTCTCAAATAATTGAATGCATCTATCTTTTTCACCTAATTTCTCGCTAGTATAAGAGTGCGTGATTAGCACCTTCTTATTGACACTCGATGAGTTAAATTAATTAGCGAATTTAACCTAATTGGACCCTTTAGGCCGTGTAGAATGCACCCTTGCGCGACAATCAATCAACATCGTTTTTAACTCGTTTTCTAACTTGTTTTCGATTCCTTTTCGCAATCATTCGATCTAATCAATAAATCTAACTTAGGAACTAGGTTGGCTTTGGTTGGGCCGTGGTTGGCTGTGTGTTTGGCCGTGTGTTTGGCCTTTCCTATTTCGTTTGTTTTTGCATCGTTCGTTCTTTATTTGTTTTATCACTTGTATTTAATTTATGTTTCTTTGAGTCACGTTTTGTAATCTATTTGTAATTAGTTCTCCTTTTTGAGTCAAAACCTTTTCTGAAAACCTTAGTTTTATTTGGTTAGACGGTTGTTCCCAATGCTTGTAGGAGCGTAGTAAACCGCATGTTGTTTAAAGCAACATGGCCGGTTTATGCTAATGCATGCTTTGGTGCGTAGCCCAATGTCTAATTCGATGGGATTAAGTGAGAGCACACAATACGAGGAGGGACCCACGGCCGTGTGTCATGTAGGCCGTGAGTCACCTCCCCCATGTGCACGGTTTTCAAGGCCCAATGGCCGTGTGTTTTGTGTCGTGTTTTGAGTTGTATGTAGCAATTGTATTTAGATCGAGTTGTATCTTTAATTTGTTGTTGTGTCGGCATGAAATGCCTGGGTTGTAATAGGTAGATCCCAACGGCTCCCCCATTCCCCCTTAAGCCTTGTTTGCTTTATTTGTATGTTGTTAGATCAATCAACCCACATGCTAAATTATAACTTTGACAAAGTTAGTTTAGTTGCATATAAAACGACATAGAAACTGTTGTCACATGTTAGGGTTTAAAACAACGTTTGCATATCATACATCGCAGTAGCTATGACCTTGTTTGAAATCCGACACTTGACTTAGTAGAGGCCGTTATTGACGGGCGGGGTTGGGTGTCCTTATGGGCTTCCCAACACGTACCCTCACCCCTTACTCAAGATCTATGGTTTGTGGATCCGTCTAAATACCATTGGATTACGAGAGTCATTCAATTCGAGTGATATAGGGTACAAGTCTTTATCTTTAATCACTCGTAGTCGTTTGGCTTTATGCTTTTCGATGAAAGGTGTAAAGTTGACTTGAACGGTTCCAAGTTCCCAAAAAACTTGGTGGCGACTCTAATATGTCTTAATTCGATTCGAAAGAACCTCGAGTCGATTATGCCTAGTGTGGATCCCGCGGACGCAGTTCCCGAGGGCCTTGTCCACAGTCACAGTGGAGCGGACTGATACAAGGAGATTTTACAGCTATTTTGAAAACAGATGAAGACTTTAAGACTTAAAATGATTTTGCAAACACTTAGAAAAACAAAGCTTTTGACTCATTAATGATTTGCAAAATACTCAATAAATGCTCTTAAAATTCTTAGCAATAAATGAGAAATGAGAAGGCTATTTATAAAAGAAAAAGTGTGTAAAGGAAGGATCCTAAAAGCACTTCTTCACTCTATAATCCAAGAGTTATAAGAAGTAATCTCATTTAAAAATGTTTATAGAGAACAATCAGTTTGTAGGCTCAAGACAAAAATTCATTTTCAATGCAAACAGTGTTCTCCATAAACTTTTATGGGAACGCACATTTTTGCTAAAAATAGAAAAGCAAAAGACCCATTTTTGGAATTAAAATCAACTTGCATAAACAAGATTGGTATCTTTCAAAACAACTTTAAAGCATATTCTTTTTGTTATTCAGATTTATAAAATAGTATCTTTTGAACACAAGAAGTCTTATGAAAGTTTAAGCACTTGTCATATTTTCGAAATTTATTTCCTTTGTGAAAATTCTCCATTTGTTATATTAGATACCAGAGTGCATCGCACTGTTGCATGGTTTTGCAATCAGTTGACAAATTGAGAATGTTACACTACCTCGTTTACAACATTTGACTTAGCCTAGGAACTTTCTTCATCTTGATCATTCTTGCACCATCTTTGAGCAGTAATTATGAGCTTCAAATGATATTAAAAATAACTAAGAGGTAAACCATTAAATGACAAAGAAACTTGGCATCATCAACCAAATGTGGTCTAACAGTCTCAATATTTGGCGAAGGGACGCCACTCACATTCTCGCCTGGTAGCCACACATAATCCCAAACACAAATATCATTCCCGTCCCCAACTCTCCATCTAATCCGATCCAAAATCACCGCTTTCGCATTTCATAGGCTTCTCCATATATAACTTGGGTCATGGACTCTTCTTGCCTCAAGATATAAGTCGGGATAGCTTGGGTCACCGCTTTGATAATAACCTCCTTCCCGGGCTTAGATAGCATTCTCTCTTTCCATCCTTGTAATTTTTTCCAAACTCGATCTTCAATGCTAACACAAATAGCCTTTTTGGACCTTTCAATAATGGTTGGAAGCCCAAGATACCTCTCATATTTGTCCACCTCCCTAACACCGAGCGCACTAAGAATCACACTTTTGCTATTACTTGTGACCTTCTTGCTAAAGACAACTTCGGACTTATCATAATTAATTTTCTGGCCAAATGTTCCCTCATATAGACTGATAATATCAGCTATTTTCGAGCATTCTTGTAAATTTGCCCTAGTAGAAAGAACACAATCATCAGCAAAAAAACATGTGTGAGACTCGAGGGGGGCCCTCGACACACACGCATACTGTAGAGCAATCCCTCCTCCGAAGCAACTCGAAGCAAATAAGAAAACGCATCAGCACATATTAAAAACAAATATGAAGGTATCAGATCGCCTTGTCGGATGCCTCGACTAGGGATCACCGCACTAGAAGTTTTCCCATTCACAAGGAAGGAAAGTATAACCGTCGTAACACACGACATAACATTTGCGACACTAGCTCTCGGAAAAACCCAACCACTTCATCATCGCCTCCAGAAACTCTCACTCCACTCTAACATACGTCTTACTCATGTCTAATTTAAGAGCCATGTTTCCAACTCGCCCCTCTCCACCCCGTTTCATAGCCTAGAATGTCTCAAAAGCCATGAGAGCATTGTCCGTAATAAGCATCCCCGGTGTGAAGGCACTTTGGTTCTCAGTAATTATCCCATTCAAGAAGCCCTTCAGCCTATTAGCAAGAGACTTCAATATAATTTTATAAAGAACAATACACAGACTAATAAGCCTATACTTCATTATTTTGGTGGGTGTATTACACTTTGGAATCAGTACGACTGAAGTTGCATTAACACACCGAAAATCAACACGACCAGCCCACCAATTTTTCATAAAGCTACACACCTCCCCCCTCCCCAATCACCTTCCTAAAATTTTTAAAAGAGAGCACTCATACCATCCGAGCCCAGATTTTTGTGAGGATAATACATACTAAAAAGCACCTCCTTGATCTCCTCATCATTAACCGGGCTATCAAAAACCTGATTTATATCGCTTATAATAGTTGGTGGTACGCACTGCAAAACCTCTTCAAATCCAATCGGCTTTCTTATGCAAAAAGGTCACTGAAATACCCTGTCATAATATCGCTGATTTCCGTCTCCTCCGTACATACACGACCACTAGGGTCTTCAAGGCACGAAATCCTATTTTTCTTTCTTCTTTGTTTTGCTTTATGGTGAAAATAGGTTGTATTCTTATCGCCGTCTCGTAACTCAAGCCTCTTAGCCCTAGTAAACCAATAAGTCTCCACCTGCTTTCGTAGCTTATTCACTTCCTGCACAATACTCTGACATCGCTCTAACATATCTGTCGACGGAGCTCTCCTTTTCCACCTCAAAAACTCATCCTCCTTCTCTTTTAATCTCCTCTTAATATCCCCGAATGTGCTTTTAGCCCAAGATGTAAGCTTCACCGAACAATTTCTGATTCTTTCTTCAACATCCCCCCTACAGCCCCTTGTCAAGCTTCCTTACCAACTTCCACACACCCCGCTTCCGAGAGCCAAAACAGTTCAAATCTGAACTGCCTACGCCCTCTCATTTGATCTTCATTAACATCACAAATCCTTAATAAGAAGGGCAAAATGATCCGAAGCATAGATAGGAAAATTAAATACCTTCGCCGACGGAAATAAGGTACACCACTCCTCTGTAGCCACCGCCCTATCCAATCTTTCCCGAACAAAAGTCCGTGTAGATTTACCTCTATGACAAGTAAACTTATTGCCATTATATATCATATCTCTTAGAGCACAATCATCTAATGCCTCTTGAAATGCATTCATCTACCTTTCCCCCGAAAGTTTCCCCCTTCTTTCTCCTCCGGGCTAAGAATTTCATTGAAATCTCCAAACATAATCACTGGGACCGAACTCATTCGGCTTAAAAGACCCACCAAGCTCCAAGTTTTATGTTTATTCTCACTCTCGGGCCAACCATAAATCCCAACGCTCTCCAACACGGAACACTATTAGCATCCTTAATCTCTACCAAAATATGGTTATGATCGTAAGAGATTAATTCCGCCTCAATACCCTCCACCACAGCCCTATTCCACCAGCCCTACCCCTACTACTTATACATAAACCTGTCGTAAAACTACACCTCCCTCTAGTTTTTATCAACTCCCTCGCACTAATCATTGTCTCCATTACGAAAATAATGTTCGGGCCTTCCCTCCAACACCAATCTCGGAGGGTGTTAACTGTCTAGAGATTGCCCAACCCCTGACAGTTCCAGCTTAAGGTTTTCATTGGTGTTCACAGTGCTGGTCTCCGCCAGCATCCGCTACTTTCATATGATCAGTAACAGTAACTAAGCCTCCACAATTCAAACTCTTCACCTCCTTCTCCGCCTCTCTTTCATTCCGGACCTCTCCGCCCACTTTCCTCTTCCCACCCACCACCGTCACCTCAGCTTCTATCTCCTTCCCCCCACTTGGAGCCTTCCCTACACCTCTCCGTACCTTCACAATTTTTCTCTGGTGTGAGCTCTCTTTACTCCTGACCAAGCTCTCATTCCCCTCATCCAGCCCTCTACTTGCAGTGACCTTTAGAGCCTAGCCTCTTGACAGCCCCCATCGCACATCTACTTCCAAAATTCTCCTCCATCCCTACCTTCTCCCTTTCCCCATGTTGTCCTGCCAACGAGAATCCCCGCAATATTTTAACCATACTCCCCAACGCCTCTTCCTCGACATCCCCACCCTCCTCGTCATCAAAAAGTTTTCTAGCGCACGTCCTAGTCTTATTATCATTAGGCTTGGAGCTTCTAACCACCCTCCAAGGGGATGCCCTTAGCCATTCCCCAAATTTCCTCACCTCTCCCACTGGTCCCTTCCTCTCGCTACAATCTTTTTCCCCATGCCCACATACATAGCCGAGAAAAGGAAGCCCCTCGTAGGCCGACCCGAACTCTCCACTGCTTCCTCCCTCACGCTTTCATAGTAATCTCATCGATCAATGGTTTATAAACATCGATCACGACCTTCAGCCTCATAGACCTATTGATCGTCGGATTTACCGAATTTTCGACAGACACAAAGGTCCTCACATTGCCAAGATTAATGGCATTCTCTAACTTCAACCGGCCACCAACGGGTAAATCATATACTCGAATCCATATAGGAGTAAAGAATAAGGGTACCTCCGAAGAAATGGCCTCGTTCTCGAGATCCGAGAGAAGAAGAACGTGACGCTTGAAATGCCATGGTTGCTCCTCGAGAACCCGCTTCTTGTCCTCCTCACTATTGAACTTAAAAGTAACAATTTTCCGCTGCCTAACCACCACCTCGCCAACAACTCCATCCCACACTTTCCACGTCCCTATCGTAGTAAATGTTCCACTCCATATACAGCCGCCCAATCACACACAACCCGGCTTCATTCACTACTTCTGTGTCATCAGCCACCCAATTAACCTCCACCGTACTTTCCTTCTTCTCCCCATCATAAAGATCGTCCTCAATCGGAGAATTTAGATTGATCTGATTTTGTGCCCTAGATGAGGCCACAACGAAAAGAATCGATAAAGCTCCAAAAGGACAAGAAAAAAAAATCACTACGGTACAAAAACGACAAAACAATGATTAGAATGATAATTTTGTGAAAAAATAATGAGATAAAATAACTGGTTTAGTTACAATGTAATGTTTGATATTCAAATAGTCGAGATATTTCCAGGGGGCGGACACCTAGGTAAGCCTAGGGGCAAACATCCTCCCAAGGAAAAAACCTTGAGGGAACTTTTTTTTTATGGAGAAGAAGTTCAATATTGACAATCACAGAGACATCAGGCGAGACATTTTTGTGCAAGTTTATCGTAGGAAAAATGTCACTTAAACGGTTAATTTTTCATTTATTATTAGTTTCTATTTCATTACGGAGAGTTTTTTAATTAATAATAACGATTACCTTTTTCCTTTTTTTTTGAAAAAAAAAACACTAATTGTTAAGAAAATCAAATTAAAGAAAAATACACAAGTTAATGGCAAATTAAGTGCACAAAGTTAATACTCCATACAAACTGGTGAAGTGGTGTGTATTTGCCCTACAATTAGTCACATATTCATTACAGTTTCATAATAAAAACACTTCTCCTGGAATTATTATTCACCAGCAAGCTCAACCACAATCCAGAAGTGGTTAGCTACTCTTGTTTCGGGTCTGAATTCAGGCTCCGCAAAGCCTTGCTGGTTATAAGTTGATACACTTATGAAAAGAGGACAACAATTGCCAAACTGATCGATCATTTGGATTGAGTCGAGTTCTAGGGCATCCAACGATTTTTTCTGCTTTCCGGTAGCCCTATGAATAGTTCAGTTTCGACTTCTGGTATGCCATCGTCATCATCATTGTCATCGCGCTCTTGATCTAGTCCCGATTGGAATGAGGAAGGCATCTCAAGCTGATATGGTAGCGAAATTACAACTCATTATATATATATCATCAGCTTAAGCAAAAGCTTTTTATGAGACGGTCTTACGATAGCTTATTATCGATGTCACTGTGTAAATAGATCAATATCGATCACTGAAAGTTAAGAATTACCTTCTCTTTCAGCATGGCGTTTTCTTCTAGCAACAGCTTCTCCTGTACATAAATAAACAGCACCGAATTACTATATATGATGAGACATAAAATTTAGTGATTTGTATATATAGTAAAGCCTTGTTTATCATACCTCTTCATACAGCTTATCGATTCGCTCCATGAACAAGGCATTCTGAGTGATGACAACGTTAGTGAGTGAGTAAAATCGTCACCATATCAAGAACATCAAAGTCTGAGTTCCAAAAATAAGTTGAGATTGTCCATATAAATGGACAATGAAATAATGTATAGAAACAAGGGTATCTCAATATTTTTAGGGCTTGAAAAAGTAAGGTATGCCCGATGTATGTATCCTTACACACTAGTGTTAACGTAGAGATTGTTTTCAGATGACTCGAAAAGGAAAAAAGCAATTCAATTTGTGAGTCATTTTATTCCATTGCAATCTAAGAAGACGGAATAATGACTCTTAGGTACAATCACACAATTAGTACCTTACGGGCCCTAATGCTTGAAAGGCTCTTATCCAGCTGAGTTTCAAGCTGTTGGAGCTCCTCAATCGAGCACGTTTCGACGTCATCGCCCATCAATTTCCTAAGAATACAAGTAATGAACATAGTTCATAAAGCAGCAAATATCAAAACTAATACATACTCCGCACTATACTGTGTATTATTATACAACAATTATGTAAGTAATCGATAAATTGCAATATTAAGATGATACCTCTTAGATTGTTCGAGGGATTTAATCTTCTTCTCGAGTGTAATCGACTCTTCCTTGAAATGCTGCATCAAACAAATTATATATACATACGAGTATATCACTTAAGTTTTTAGTAAAGTCGTCGAGCAATAATACTTATGATCTGCTAGGTTCAAAACTCGTCAGCTTAACAAGTTCCTTGTGTCTCCGTTACACAAATAAAACCAAATCTTCATGGAACTAGGATTTAGGAAGTGAATATTACCTCCATGTGTTCATCTGATACTTTGCTTTTGGCATCGTGCAACTCCTTCATATGCCTCTGGTATCGCTCTATCGTTTTGTTTGTACTGCACCACCCCCCAACAACACGTACATCTCGACATGTTATTTTTCGCGTTGTCTATGTAATTACTTAAATGAACATCACTTGCTATCATTTGCTACGTAAACTCATTACAAAATATGTTCCTCAACGCCTTACAAAGTTATATGTTGAAATCGTAAAGATATACGGAGTATATTATTATTTTTGCATGATTCATTATTAGAATAGAATGATTACTTCCTCGTAATAAAAACTTTTAGACAAAAGATTAACGAGTCATTTTTTGCTGTAAGCTCGGTTCGAATCACTTCACTTCAATTCCTCTAATTTCATGTATTTTCTGTTCAATCAATAAGTTCGGTTTAGTTCAGTTCAGAAAGTTCCGGTCCAAAAGAATGAAAGCTTAGTCTCTAAGAATTTGTGCTTTTAGAAATGGTACTACAAGAAGTAAGAACAGCAAATACAGATGGAGAAAGTTAAGCATTCTGGACAAAATTGGTTAATGGTAAACTTAGTTAGTAAAATGAGGCTCTTGTTTGAATCTTGCTCATCATTTCATTTTGACAGGCTTTTACTCCTCACTATGAACCAAAAAAAGTTACTGTAGTGAGCATCCACACTCTACTGACACAATTCATATGAAATTTAATGATAAAAATAAAGCCTGAACAAAGTACATACATATATAGTAAATGTACTTATTTTTGAGGACTCAATCATGTAGTCATGTATCTATAACGCGTCCTTAATTCACCTATCGATCTAGCTTAAACATAAACAATCCTCAGCTTTGAAGCTCTAAAATGTAGCAGTTTTAAAATTCACGAGTATAGTAAAAATTCAAACAAAACCAAATATAAGGCACACCGAGTATATAAAATTAATCAATAGCTAGAAGCTATATCTAGCAAGGCTATAGCATATTACTCTACAAGAGAGGACCACCACTACATCTACCACACCAAAAGATTATCAGTTTATTACTAATACACCTTCACTAATTTAATTTTAAAATACAAGGCATGATCAGACAGATCAATTGCATGATCAATAAGGGTAAGTTACTATTTACCATGTGAGAAGTTGAGCCTATCAACAAGCCTTAAAAAAACTTGATGCATTGTCCAAGAAATATCTAATTTTTCGGTCCGTTTTTCTTAAGATCATAACTTTTGGTCTGAAATAAGACGGGTAACATGTCATCATTTTACAATAAAATGTTTTTACTTTTTGATAACATGTTACCATTATTGTTCACATTATTTTCAAGATAAAAAATGACACCTCTAGTCATAACATTTTGTGAATTAATTGGTTACATTTTCTTAAAAAATGACAACATTTTATCCGTCTGACAAATAAGACCAAAAGTGTCCGTCTGAAACAAGAATTTGTGCTAATTTTATTTATGTTTTTTAATTATATTTTATCTTGTTTGACTAAATTACTTACTTAAATTGACATGGAATCAAATGGTGTGTGTATGTAGCAACACTAGCTAGCTAGCATCTAGACTATGCATTCAACTTCCAAATGACAAAATCTACATAATAAATGGCCTGCTCTTTAACTGAAATACTGCAGAAATCTTCACAAAAGATTTTCATTTAAGTATAGATGCCACAGGAAATAGTCAATAGTCTCTCTGTGTTAATCGTACGGGTGAGATTGCTTATAATGGAGAGGATCCCCACTCGCTTATATCTAACCCCTTTTACCCCACAATCATAGGTGTCACACAAATGTGTTTATGATGTTTCAAGTCCCGGATCTCATTTGCAGTATGAATTTGTCATATTTCAAATCGTACCCATCTAATCAACGGCCGCCTCAAAAAAGAGAGATTAAATTTGAGTATTATTAATATTTATCAATATTGCCTCAAAATATTCAGAATTAATATTTTAGTGGATATATCTCAAATTTTGGACTTATCATACACCTAATCCATTTTATTTTGTGTTTGTTAATCAAAGTATCCCTACCGATAGCTGGTATTCCATAAAAAATGAAGGCAAATATAAAAAAACGACCCTTTCCATGTTGGGTTTTTTCCCTAATCTGTTTTTATTTCCTGGTTTCTGACCAAATAGGCAAATACCATGGAATCGGTCCCAAACCCGCATAACTCAAATAACAAAGAGCACAAATTCTTACCTCTAACCGCACTAGCAACCGATTCAAATAAAGTAAAAAAGGAAAGGGGTGTAAAACATCACAAACGGAACAACAACGAAAAAAAATAGACAAACCTTAAGCTAGCAAACTCATAGAGTCTACCAGTAGGAGAGAAAATCACAAGTGCAACTTCAGCATCACAAAGAACTGAAAGCTCAAATGCTTTCTTCAACAAACCATTTCTTCTCTTTGAAAAAGTCACTTGTCTACTTGAATCATTCTCTATCCTCTTCATTTGTGTCTTCCCTCTCACCATTTTTCTCTCAAAAAAATTACAAAAAAAATCGAATTAAGCATAAACCATTTGAGAAAAAAACTACTCAAAGATTAGATCTTTGATGGTTTAAAAAGATTAAAAAAGCGAAAAAAAATAATTTAAAATGAATGTTAAGAAAGTTGTAGAAACCCTAGAAATGATGAGAAATTTTTATAATGGAATGTAGAAGAATAATTGAAAAAACAAAGATAAAAACTGTTTCCTTATATTATTATTATAATAATTTAACTTTTTATTTTTTTTATTTCTAGTTAGTTTCTCTCACTAGGTATGTCTTTAAATTTATCTCTCTAAAAAAAAGAGGATAAAATAAAAGTAGAAAGGAGTGATAAAGGAAGACCTAGAGGACCCAGAACCTCATCTCTTTCTTCTTTTGGTAATCTGAGAAAAAATCAAACAACCTAAAAAAGCATAAAAATTTAAAGAATTTATGAAAAAGAGTGAAGAGGGGATCGAATATTGTGCAATAAATAGTGCAACTTGGTGGGTTTTTATTGGTTTTCAATTTCTTGTTAATTTGGAATTTGTGGAGTTGGATGTATTGGGGCATGTTGTAGTTTCATCTTGTCACTTGCACGTGGATCTAGAACATATTTGTGCAGAGTACTAGCTAATAAAAATAAGTAATAGGTGTAGCATTAATAGGAGTATCTAGGTAGTACATCATAAGTCCATTATGGGTGCATTTTGGTAAGTTACAAATTTTTGTTTAAAGATGGAAAAATTTTAGTCCAAAATCGATTATTTTATAGTCTAATACGTCCTTTACGCAAATGTTTTTTGGGCTCTGATATCATGTCAATAAATCATTTCAATCAAAAGTTTAAGCTGATGATTGGAATTTTAAGCTCATTTTTATACTTTAACACAAATAACATAAATTTATGTTATACAGAAAAAATGTCTAATTAGAATTAGCAAATAGTTTATCTCATTTATCTAACTATAATAACGTGCAATGCAATGTAATTCGTTTAAAGTTTAAGATTGATATGTGAGTCTTTAATAATCAACTTTTTGGAGGTAAGTTTAAATTTCAAATGTATAAACCTTGTGAGTTGTGACATGGTACAAGTATCATGTATTGTAATTGGATATGAAAGTAATTGTGTATAATAAAATCAAGTAAATGTCATTTTAACTTAATCACGTTCATTTATAGTTTAATTTGTACCCCTCCCTTAGAATGATCAAGCTTAAGACATACGAAGTATTTCAAGTTTAAGAAACATTTTAAGGGAGGGTCGGGGATAATAATAAGGTGACTAGATTCTCTGACCCATTTCCATGTCCAATCTTAAGACCCACTAATTCTCCATTTGACACACAGATGTTAATCATAAAAACTGATTGTGTAAATATAAGAAAAAAATCCCCCTACTACTAAGAGAATAAAAATTCTCTTAATTTTCCCTCCAAAATGCATTTGTCTTATTAAAGGAAACAAGTAAAACTTTCTTTTAATAAACTATTTATATTTTCCTTCAAATATAATTTTATTATAATTATAATTATACTCTAATATTTTAATTAAATTCAAAATTATGATTTTTTTTCATTATAAGTTTAAATTTAAATTTTTCATAATGCAATAATGATTACTTTAGAAAGTAACATAAGACATCTTCCTTCTACTAAAAGAATAAGATGTCTCTCAATTTTTTCCGCTGAAGTGAAATGTTCTGTATTTGTCATCGCACTATATCATACAAGTATTAATTATATACCATAAATAGGAGATACTATTACTCATTTTTAATTTGTAAACACACATTAATGAGATATTTTGATTTACTATACATGTGGGATTGCATTAATAATGAGGATCATATGAGAAAAATATTCTCCACGATTTTTTTCATAGTTTTATTTTCTTTTTTTTGCTACAAAGGTACTCTACAAGTTGACTATCTCATTTTGAGAATTCTGTAATTTTATTGTATAATTAAGTCATTACTTGAGGTTATTCTTTTGGTAAATGTAATTGTATAATAATAATGTTTTTAATAATTACGTAATAGTTTATATAATTAGTTTCAATTAAATATCAATCTTATTTAGTGTGAAAAGTGAAAACTATCAAATTTCCGCTCTTATCCGCTTACCAAGCTATAATATTTAACGTCTTTGTATATTATTATTTAAAAAACCGCGCATTTATGCGCGGGTTCTACACTAGTTATGTATTAATAGATAAAGATAGTAGAATACAAGATATGACACGCAAATGAAACAGATGATCCATATTTGATATTAAGCCCCAATTTCCCCCAAAGTAATTCTAAATATATGGTTCCTGTATTAATCATTTAAATTATTGTGTAACTTAGCCAATTTATACTTTGAAAGGCGGGTATAACAATGGAGAATAAGTTCTATGAACATAGGAAATAAGTCACCTAAATTGGAGTTTTGAAGCAATTTTTAACAAAAGTGCATCTTAAGGGATTAATTTTTTTTAAAAAAAATATAAGGGAGTAATTTTAAAAAACTGAATTTTAAAAAGCAGTTATTTTTAATTTACTCTTTAAAATATGGTTTCACAATTATTTCTAAGATCTTTTTTATGATTGGTAGCTGTTATTTTATGTTTCTTCTTTTTTCCTTTTAATTTCTTACTTAGTTAATTTATATTGTATAAATTGGTGTGTCCCATACTACTAATTAGTTTAATGATAAACGTACGGTTTCTTAAAATATTTGCCCGTACCTTAAAGGGTAAGAGTAGTGGGGATTTTTATAAATACTTTCACAACCGATTATATATTTGAATAAAATTAAGAGTATTTTATTTTGACAAAAATCAAAATGAATCCTTAAAAAAAAAAAAAAGTTTATACAAACACTTATTTTACTATAAGGTTGTTTTACGCATAAATTGTTAAAAAGGAAAATTTTAATACGAATATCACTACCCATTTGAATGAACAATTAGTTATTAAAAGACCCGCTTTATAACTTCTTGTGTAAGCCGCATTACACGAGAATTTGTATTATACATGCTTATGTGTTTCCAAATTTTCCAAAAATATCGTGTTTTCATATGTAAGGTAGTTAACCCACTGGGTATGTAAATATCTATTATTCTTATAATCATACTTTCTTTATATCTATCTTTTTTCTGCCCATTTACTTTATTATCGATGAGTAATGTGGTGTAGTAATATTAAAAAAAAAAATATTAGGTCGCATTTGATATTTTGTTGAGAAGTAATAGTTCAACATTTGGGAAGTACAATTTTGTAAGACTTAGTATTTGAATGGATTGCTTTTGGAGTCATACATCTCCCTCCCAAACTATGTTTCCTTGCATGATTTACATTAGCAGTAAAACTATACATTATAGATGCTTTATAGTGATATATCTTGTTTTACCAATGAATCACACTTTAATCTTGATTGTAAAAAAATTAGAAAACGAATTAATATAAAACTAATTTATCAACAAAAGGTAAATGAGCAGAATTTTCTAAACGTAAACAACAATTATACACGTCCACAAAATAACTTGTATGGAAAGATTAGTACACTTGTGCATTTATATTTGGAGCCTCATTTTTTTTCGTGGGGGCACAGGGCCTCCATTTGATTTAAGACACTCCTGAAAATTAATAATAGAAGGGATCACGTATAAGCTTATCATGATTTCTACGAAACTCTCATAAAAATTAGCTAAGCTTATGTAAAACATGATTATTTTTTTTATTTTTTTTTTCGGTAAAATGTGAGCATTTGCATTCATTAAACAATAGGCAATCAGTACATAGTTTGACAGTTTACATCTTGTACGACAAATGACTAATACATCATCAAGCAAGAACAGCTCCTACATTACTTAGCCAAAATCGATCCCTACTTGAAACAAGCAACTTAACCAACTGCTTCAATCTACCCTGCACCTGCAACTTAACTGCATTCACAATTAGTATAGGTCTGCGTAAGTTTAGCACCAATGATAAGGCTAAAGTCGTATCACCTTAATCAAAGTAAACCTAAACTACTACTAACAAAATAGCTAGCGGTAAGTCAGGGTCGAATCCACAGGGAGGCGGTGATTATCTAGTTTGTTTATATTTAAATCTGTCTTAAAGTAACCAATTGTGGGGGTTTGTTTTGTTTGTTTGCTAACCAACTAATTGCAAGTAATTTAAAGGGCAAATAACAATAATATTAAAGGTCTAGGATTTCCGGTTCACTAGGTCAATTATATGGGGTCTATTAATCAATTGCTAGATCTGTCAAGCTGTCTAAGGTCATAAATCGGTCGACTCTATTATGCCCTTTAGATCGATTCTAACATGCGGTCGCTATAATTAGATACAATCTATTTGATTATCGCAGCCTATATTAATTCTAACCCGGTCGGTGAAAGGATTAATTCGCTACACTAATTATTAACTCAGGCCTAAGTTAATTAACTAGAATAAGAACAATAATCAAACGATAACTTATATGATTTCCCTAGCAATTAATCAATTTTCCCCTTTTAATTAACCTAGATCCCCTTCATCCTAGATGAGGAAATTAGCTACGCATAATAGAAAGAATAACAATAATAGTAATGGAAAACATGATGAACAATAATAAAGATAAACAAGTAATTGAAATAATAATTGAAGAAAGATTAGAACAATACCGTAATTAAAGGCAATAGATCCGAACAATAATTAAACTAAACTAAGTATTTTAGAGAGTTTTCTAAGGTAGCTATACTAAACCTATGTAAAATAAGGCATAATATAACCTAGAGTACGAGTTTTGGTATTTATAGTAGTCATAACTGACTTAAGGAAATTTGCGGAATATTGCGGAAACTAGTGGTTCCTCGATCGAGCCAAGGTGCACTCGATCGAGGCACCAATTCCCAGATACCCCAACTCTCGACATTGCAAAGTTTATTGATTAGGTTGGTTCCTCGATCGAGTCGAGAGGTGACTCGATCGAGCATGAAGTTCCTCGATCGAGCCAAGGTTGACTCGATCGAGGCACCAATTTCCTGCTTCGCGCACTGAACTTCAAACGGCCGCCATTTCTTCGTTACTTGTCAGAAACAAGCGATTTTTGCGGCGTTGGAAATCTAAGAAGATAAGCTTTCACCTACAATTGGAATCACTTTAAAATCTGTTGTATAACTCGAGATATGGCTCTTCAATGTAGGCACTTGTAATAAGAAGCTCTTTTAATTTCTTCGTGTTTTCTTCTTAACTTCTCTTCCTTCATTCTTATGGATTCTCGTGCCATGCTTCGTGTATCCCTTCATGCTCACTCCGCGATACCCATTTCATTCCTTTGCTCCTCAAATGCATCATTCCTGCATTAAACATCAAAAGGCGGAAGTATCAACATTCTAACATAAAAGGCATGTAAATGATATAAACTAGCACGAAAACCGTATCAAAAGTAATTAAGGGGAGGCATAAATATGCATATAATTATGACTCATCAACCAACCTACATCTATTCCTCTCATGCCAGATATGGTACCAACAGGCCAAATGCACCATTATGTAAGCTTTCTGTTGTAGCTTTGAATAACTCTAATGCTGAGCTGTAAGCTTCAACTTTAACCATTGCTCCACAACTACTAGAATCTGAGAGCTATAGACACACTCTGAGAAAAGATGAGCATGGGTTTCCACTCCCCTTTCACAGAGTACACAAATGTCAGAATCACTCAGTCCACTCCCCTTTCACAGAGTACACAAAGGTCAGAATCACTCAGTCCCAGATGAAACAATTTAGCTCTAGTATTGAGAGCTTCTCTATGAATCAACCATCCAATAAAGGCCTGCTTAGGGATGTTCCACCCAGGGGCGAAGCCAGGACTAAAAGTGTGGGGTAGCGAAAATATTAAGCGTATAATTTTTCCTAGAAAAAATAGAACCCGTGAAAAAAAATGTGTTAGCAACATATAAAAATTCAAATTGTAAACGCACAATCAACAATCAAATGAACACTCGATAGTCGATACTAACTTAAAATTCTCGTTTGTAATTCACAACTTATCGTAATTTTATTTGCGACTATAATTTTGATTATATAGCTTTGTGATATAAAAAAAATGCGAAATCATTGCTATTGTAATAAATTGAAATTTTCACATTTCAATTCAACAACTTGTCTTCATTTTATTTTCGGTACACTTTTGATACTTTGCGATTTAGAAAATTTTAACCATTATAGCAAATACGGAAAAATTGAAAACAAAGTTTCTACTCACTAGTGCACAATATAAAGGATGTAACTAATTTGGAAAAAAAAACTACAATAATTAACAAATTTATTAATGGTCACGAACTAATTATTGAATTGTTGGAAAAAAAAAATTACTGACATTTTGGTTGGAAAAAAGAAAATTGATAGCATGATATGGCAAGGTTTCAAACCCAAGACTACAAGATGGAGTACCATTTGTTTTTACCGCTGTAGTACTCCCATGTTGATGCCTTATCTATGCATTTAAGTGTTATTATTCCTTAATGCATCAGATTTGGGGTAGCAAATATGATCGTCAAAACTGATTTTTTTTTCTTTGGGGTAGCGGCTGCTACCCCTTGCCACCTACTGTCTTCGCCCCTGGTTCCACCTATCCCAAACAACCTTACTCCACTGGACAGAGGGGTGTGGTCCCCTAAGCCACTGGTAATCTGAACTGACAGAATAACCTCTAGTGGCTACCACCCAATGGTTATCCTAAAAACCGCCTGCCAACACATCTCTCACTTTACAAACATTTCTCTAGTTCCAATTAGAATCCAGAGAAGGTTGATAATCACTTCAGTCTCTTCCTTTCAGATAGACATGATCTATCCACAGAACCCACAAACGATCAGCTTTTGTGTATATCCAATTCACCAATTTCCGAATAGTTGCTATATTCCACACCCCTGCTGCATGAATTCCTAGACCACCTTCTTGCTTAGGACAACATACTTTATCCCATGCCACAAGAGGTGTCCTATGATAAACCTCATCACTACTCCATAAACATGATTATTATTATTAGTAATTGAATTTAATAACTTTAACATCTACTTAATTTACTAAATTTGTTTTAAATCTTAAGAAATCTACTGTTATTAGGAAAAAAAAATTATTAGAAATTGAATATAATAACTTTAATATCTACTTATATTAGGATAATTATTAAATTTGTTTTAAATCTTAGAAATCTAGTTTTATTAGCAGAAATTTTTTATTAGGATAATTTTACTAAAAAAGTTAGACTCTCTAATATCGCTCGAAAAGTTCCTGCTTTATATATATATATATATATATATATTGATTGATTATTGTTTACCAATCAAGTTGTAAGAGCTTTGTGTTAAGTATGGTATTGAACTTTTATTTTAGCCGCATTTTTTAGAGAGAAAATTTTAAAAACATACCTAGTGAGAGAACCTAACTAGAAAAAAAACACTAAAATAAATTTTAAGATGCTAATTAATTCCACTAATATTTATACGAAATTCCAATAATATTTATATGGAAGAGGTCACTTTAAACCACACTAAAATAAACTTGTGTTGATAGTTATGCATCACTATTATTTGCATAGTGAGGTTATAGGGTCGGGTTGGGGTTAAGCATTTGGGGTGTTGCACGCGAGTTACTCAATTCTGATCTTTTTTTTTATCTTAATTACAAAAGTTACGTTTTTGCTTCAAATCATCGAACTTTGATTGTTCTAAACATATTAAGGTCATGTTTAATAAACGATGTTTTGGGTGGATTTTGCGCAGGGCGAAATCAGGTCAGGGTAAACTTGTGTAAGGTTAACTAGCTCTAGATAGTCTATTGGTCAGGTCGTCAGGGTACAATAATAAGCTGTAAATGAAATAACAACAATAATAATAAGACAAGCAATTTTGTACGTGGAAAACCCTTGAATGAGAAAAAAACCACGGGCACCAAGCCAGGAGAGAATTTCACTATGTAATTTGGGAGAATAATTATATGATTATAACAATGCTTATTACTTTCTATGTATTGCGTATGCTTCTTCTTGCTTGTGTGTGAGATCCCTCCAATATTTCCAAAGTGTTCCTTATATAGGCTTCCATCTTGAACGGCTGCTTGATGTGGTACTAAATGCGGATTATTCTTCATAATTACCAGTAATAATTGCCAATTATTTCTCCCTTAATTACTGCATTTACTGCGAAATCTTCACACTTTAATGTTGCGTATACAATTCCTTTATAATACGCGTATATGGTCTAATATCGTCCTGATATTTTGACCGTTGTCCTCTCCATGGCCTGGTGCCTATCTTCATGTGCCCTGATAGCCTGACAGCCTGGCAGTCAGGTTTAGATGAGATACTGATCAGGAAGGTTTGCGGATTTCCAGGCCTAACAAACGGCAAATTGATAACTTTTGGACATATTTAATACTTTTAGCATGTTTGACTAAACAATTTACGAATTGAGTGTTTGGTAAATAGAATATTGAAACAATAGATTAAAACTCAGTCTACTGTTTTGCAATATGTTGCTATACGTGGCATATTCATTTTGTAGACTTTTAAAAGAGAAACAATCAACTATTTTAGACATAGATCGAATACTTTATCAAACTAAACTTGTTGATTGTCAAACGCTTTTACAAAATTCGCTTAATGGAATATACGAGTCAACCTTGTTAATTGACTTGTTACAATGTTGAAGGAATGCCTTATGTTGGATAAAAGACGGGTTTAGTGCGTTGATTTCATTGTGTGATGGAGTATTGGAGTTTGATGTATTGAATAAGAGAAGAGAAGAGAAGATGGAGCTTGTGATTGGCCCGTAGGAGAAGCCCAATAAGCACGTACACGGAGCATATGTGAGAGCTGGGAGAGCCATGGGCGAGAGATGGACGAGCGCGCACTGATCAGATTCGCGAAGAGCAGGGTAGGAGAGTAGCCCACCCCTAGGGCGAGCCGCCTGATCCTGGGCTAGCCGCCCAGCGCTGAAGACGAAGACGGACTGAAACGTGATTTCGGGTTTCCTTGCTTGGTTTTAATAAAAGACCTATTTATTTTAGTTATTAGTTTCTATCATTCCATTATTCCATTCGACAATTAAGTTGTATTTGGGGAAAAAACTCAAGAACCCTATTATTATTTGTCTTTTGCAAACTATGAGGAACTAATCTTGGCCTCCCTTTTCGATTAAAGGTACTTTGAAGCTACTTGTTAATCAATTGTGAGACCGTCTTAATCCTTTATTTTATACTTGAGTATTATTCTCTGTTCCAATTATATGATTGTTGTATGTTTAATTGATTTGGCCTATTTATTAATTCATATGATTCAATTGCAATTCTATGTGCTTGAATCCGTAATTGTTCAATTCACTAGATAAAGTTGCGACCTTAATCCAATTACCTAAGGAACATTTAAAACTCTTGTTTTACAATGGGATACTCATGGAAGAAATTAGGATTAGTGGTCGACGATCAATTGTTAACTAGTAGTGGATAAACCTTGACTCGGGACCTTTTAGCCATCTGAATTCATCTCATTTATTTATCGTTTTGTCTTATTAGTTCATTAGTTATAATCAATCAACCAAACACCCCCCCCCCCTCTTGTTATTTGTACTCTATATTATTACACATTTATTTATATCGCCTTCCCAGCGGATTCAACACCCGACTTACCTCTACTATATAGTTTAGATAATAGGACTTTATTATATATCTTTGGGAGCATACGACTTCAACTCACCAAATTTTGTGCTTTCCTACTTGCAAATTGTGAGATGTCACAAGTTTGTGATGAAAAATATACTCTCATAATTTCATGCTATAATTAGTGCCAAATTTATTAATACTAGATTTTGTACTATAATCTAACTTTACAAAAAGAGCTATACTGCATAAGTGACTGACAACCCACTAGAGCAAATGACTAAGAAAGTGAGAATACAGAAAGAAAGAGAGGTTGGTGGAAGTGAACAGGAGACAGTTTTGTCGGTTGCCGGTTACTTATTAGCATTTGTGTTACTTGCACGAAATTTACAAGCAACAAGTAAATATGTTTGAGACCATAAACAAAATATACTTATCCTCTTCCCTGATTGGTTTGTCGTACAGTTGGTGGGTCCCATGTCCGTACGATTCTACCTGGCTTTGTCCAATCAGAACTCAGCACGACTCACTATATGCTTCTTGCACGTGACGTCGCTCTTGCTTTTGCGCTTCTGTTTATGCCTCCCACAACCTCTTTCACTTTTCTTTCTTTCCCTTACTTTCTGCGGAATACTCTTCTCAAATACAAAAATATCCATTTTAAGAGTAAACCAAGTCAAAACTCTCTCCATTCGAATCATTTATTTGTGTTTGGGCTAAAATTTGCACCTTAGCCTAATAAGAGGCAAGCCCACTTAGTTTCGTCTGAAGAGCTGGGCCGTGGAGGTAGGTCAATCACAAGAAGCCCAAAAGCAGGTGGAATCCGCCTAAGGAGTTGGGCCGAGAAACATGCGACAGTGGAAAGGCCCGCTGACAAAGGAATCCCGTGTGTTGGAAAAAAAAGATTGAACATGTGAGAGGATCCGAACGCCTGGAACGAGCTATCTTAGGCTGTTAGAGCCCCAGATGCTAGAAAGAGAGAAAGACTATCCTCGATGTGGTATGTGACATAAAATCTTTTTACAAGGATCTAAATCAGTATCGATCCGGAATGAAATGGTTGGTCAACAGATAGGTAACGCGCGAGATCTTCCAAGACCTTTTTTGTTTGAGTCCCCTTATAGTATATGGTCAAGCATGATGAGACTAGGGACGAGATTTTGGCAACAAAAATCAAAAGTCTTCAAGGAGATCTTAGGGGGAATTCAGGGAGATTAGGGAGAATGAAGGAGGAAGACTCGTTTATGGAAACAGTTGTGATAGGAGTAATATTCCTTACCATAAACGAGGTAGGACATATCTAGGGTTCCTACCCTATAAATAGCCAAAGGAGCAATCAAGAAAGGGCATTCAAGATCTCACGTATACACGCAACATATTGTGTTAGCTAGATTTACATTCCGTCTCCATTGTACTCATTCTCATATTAACGAGCTAGTGCAATCCTTGGAAGGGTACCGTCCCTTCCCGCGGCCGTTTCCCACATTGGGTTTTCCGCGTCACCAAATCTCACATGTCAACCTCTATTTACATATCTACTTCCTTTATTTACATTAAACACAAACATACAATCAATAAGCAACTAGTAAGATCGCATTGACCCTGCATAACCTAATTCGGTAAAAAATACCAAAATAGTTTGGCGCCCACCGTGGGGCATTGTGGTCGTCAATCGCTGATTACTCAGACATATAATGGACAAGCAAACGTCAACAGCCGTGTCAGGGAGCGGTCAGCCGTCGATACCACCCAATCCGATTCGAGAATCCAAAGATCGCTATCACCGCGAAACTCGAGCCCCCGGACACACTCCAAGAACCACATCCAGGGCGAAAGTCACTCTGCCTCCAAGAACTCCTGTTGTGGCGGCTCAACTTAGATCAGACAAGGGCAAAACAAGTTCAGGTCTTACCCCACCATCCAGTCCAACACAAACCCTGCTCAGTGGTATGGAGAATCTTCAAAAGGTCATGGAAGATGTGCGAGAGGACCAGAAAAAGGCAGAAGCTGAAGCAAGGAGGAGGGATAGGGAACTCTAGGCGCAGATAAACTTTTTAAAGCGGCGAAACAGACACACCGGCAAGCACGGGGGGGGTGAAGGTCGGGCCCCGGTAGTAGATCTTATCCGGGGGGCATCAAGCAGCAGGAGTCACCTTCGACGGATACCAGCCGAGTTGGTAACAACACGGGATCTAACAGCAGTGTCAACAGGAGAAATGATAACCCCACAAGGGCTAGAATACCTCATACCAGACAACTGGCAGCCAGCCAACCGCGTGGAAGTACAACCAGGTAACCTTCCAATTGATAATAACTTCGTAGTAACTAACCAGACACCTGGTGCAGGATCCGCAAGTAGCCCGCAGGTAAGTTGGCATCAAGGAACGCTCGTGACCTCAACCCCATCAGCTACCACGCCGCATCAGAACCTTCAAGAGTTCGGGCCAGGAAGCAGCACTCCAAATCAGCAGGTAGCAGACAAACGGATCTCGGACTCAAGAAGCCTGACCAATCAGCAATACCTGGAACTAAGGGAGATGCTGAGTGGGGTCCCAGGATTGCCACCTCCACTTGAGAAGGCGGCACCCGACAGTTATGCTGACTCGCCATTTGTGGATGCCATATCCATTGTTGCCATGCCAAAGGGATTCACAAATCCAAACATGCCTCTCTTTGATGGCACTACAGATCCCTTTGACCACATGAGCCAGTACAAGCAGAAAATGATGACAGTGACGACTGTAGGACATGTGAAAGAAGCATGTATGTTTAAGGGGTTTGGATCCACACTGTCGGGGCCAACACTCCGATGGTTCGTAAGTTTGCCTAACATGTCAATATCCACGTTTGCCGACCTGGTAAACGCATTCATTCAGCAATTTTCAAGCAGCCGGAAGCCGCAGAAGCACGCAAGATATATGTACAGAATTGTCCAGGGAGTTGGTGAGACCATTGGAGAATACAACACTAGATTCAACATTGAGAAGGTGGCAGTACGGGAATGTGACGTGTCAACAGCAGTGGAAGCCTTCAGAAGGGGCCTACACCATGAATCTGACCTATATAAGCAGTTAACTATGCAATCTTGTCATAGCTTTGAGGCGGTGCAAGATAAAGCAGCAGCTGTGATCAAATTGGAAGAAGATATCTTGGCCAGAGCCAGCATACCAAGTATACCAAGCGTATCCAGCACATCAGCCATGGAGAAGTCAGGTAGAAGGCAACCCACTACCAAAAAGGATGAAAGATATAGGCCGTATGGAAGGGGAGTTAACAGGGTCGACAACAGAGAAGAGAATCAGCAACTCCCCACACTGGCAGAATATGGATTCACAACTGGCGTCGGAGGAATCCTGAAAGCACTCAGAGAGATGGGAGACGGGGTAAGATGGTCGAGGCCACCGGTAGAAGGACAGGCATGGCGAAAGGACAGTAAGAAGAAATGTGAGTTCCATCGTGACATCGGGCATAACACGGAGGATTGTTACACACTACGTAGGGAGATCAGACGCCTGTATGAGCAGGGAGAACTGAGCCACCTTTCACCACGTGGGGGCAAGAAGCGGGATAAGGTAGGCTCCGCAAAGCCTGCAGCTCCACCCACATGCACCAAGATAATAAACGTGATAACAGGCGGCTCAGACTTAAGCGGATTGACATATTCAGCAGCCAAAAGGTGTGCCACTAAGACTAAAGGAGATGGACCAGAAACGTCTTGCATGATCTCTCACAGTGACCTACCTGCTGTAGCTTTCGACGAAGGGGATGTGCATGACGGACAGGAACATCACGATGCACTTATCATAACTCTGTCGATGGCCAACTGCACAGTCAAAAAAGTCTTGGTGGACACTGGCAGCTCGATCAACTTGATCATGCTAAAAACTATAGAAAACATGGGGTTCAGCGAGAAGGATTTGCAGAAGAAGACTATCCCGCTGGTAGGATTCAGTGAAGAGACAGCCAACTCATTGGGCGAGATAGTGATCCCAACCTAGCAAGCCTAACAATACTCAGAATCCTCTTGGAGTTCTGATGATCACAGATGAAGAATCCACCTTGTATTGTTCACACCTCATTTCTCCAGTCGAGGATGAGATTCATGCACTAGAAGATGAAAGGAGTCATTCCACCATTTCTCCTACCATTGCCGATTTTATCGCGTGTGCAAAGGGTGTAAGTAGCCAAGTTTCAGAACTGGAAGCCATAGTGGCGTCCCTACGTGATCCAAGCACCATACCCAAAGAAAACATGCCGTTGGCTCCAACTCTATCTCAAGAATCTACAATGCAAGAGGTAATCGAGGTAGTTGACAATCTAGTCGAGCAAATAATCAGTCTAGAAGCTAAAATCATCAGGTTGAAAGAGCACAATATCGTCAACGGAATATGGGCAGACGACTGTAGATACCCAGTATCTGCTGAGACTCCAACAAACACCCGATGATTATTGGACTATAACATGCTTTGGAATCGCGGCGTTTGATCGACAGTTTGTGTACAACTTTACGTCGGAAAAGTTAAAACGATTTCGAAAATAAAACATTTCAAAAGTACCTGGAGTGTTTAATGCACGACGACGGTGTCGCAATAACACTAACTAAAGTCAAAACCGACACCGGACCAAAAATCGACTCAAAAATTCAAATCCCGACTCCAACAACGAGTCAAATCGAGTCAACCACCAAAAACAAAACATACAAAGCCTTCTATGTTGGAGCTTGTGGCCTCCACAAATTAGTGTGATAACATTTGTAAATCTCTTACACGTTCACAAGGGTATACTTAGTATTTTAATCAGTTGATTAACGATTACCTAATAACGGTTGGCTTGCTAGAGAGTTTGACGTTATTATCATACAGATGGCGGTGATCAACTGGTCCCTAAAGGTCACACCTATAGGATGTGTTTGAGAGATGTGGTTATAGAAATATAATCATATTGATGCCTTATATGACTAAACAGTTAGTCAATGTGTTGATGAGACAATTATTTAATGAAGATTAAATAATATTAGTTGAGACGAATTAACTGTCAATTCGTAAATTGAATATAATAAGTTATATTTAATTAATGTATATTATGTTAGCTTGGATGAATTAATATGTTAATTCATAATTAAATGTAATCGGTTATATTTAATCAACAAGATGAATGTGTCATAGTGGTAATAGTAAGGGTACTCAAACCAAGAGGTTATGGGTTCGATCCTCACTAGATGACAATTTGTATTTAACACATTTTTACATTTTTGCCAAAACCGAAAATAAGGAAATATTATTCCTTGTTATTTCGGTATTATGGGCCGAAATAGAGGAAGAAACATTCTACCCTATTTCTCTTCTCATACACGGTTAAAGGGAAGAGAGAGGAGAATTTTTCTGACCTAATTCTTTTTCCCCATTCTTGCCTCTCATCTAAAAACACAAAAAAACGATAAACCCTAATTTAATTTACTGAAATTTGGGGATCGATTCTAGCAACAAGTTAAGGGCATTTCTCATATCGTCTTGGGTGCAACTAATAGGCGAATATCATTGCGATATTGTTCTTCGGCCGAATTTGCTAGGACCGAAGGTTATTTCTTAATCCTTTACGATCTTGTTTATGCATTTTATTTTATGACTAGTAATTCATCATGTTATAATTCGTTATAGTCCTTAAATTAAAGGGATGCATACAGATAAATCCCACATTCTATACTAAGATTTTTCGGATTTATGAATGGTCAAGTACCAAACATGTGACTACAAATCCTAGGATAGAACAAATCATGATTGCACTTGTGTGAAAGTGACAGGGCAACTCGAAGGCCCGCGACGTGGCTTGCGCCTCTTTGAGCAGCCCAGGTGGCCACGTCGCTCAAAACTCACACAACCACTCATTTTCCTATAAATACCCCTCAAATGCCCCCATTTGAGAACTTACGCGAGTGTCCGCCCCCTCTTTTCTCCCTTAAAATTCTTGACTCGACTTCTGAAGTCACAATCCGACGCGTATTTACGACCTACCGATCGTAAATACAAGCCTTATACATTGTTTGGTACCGCCATCGTGCATTAAATCACGTGACCGATCACTTCGACCACTACACCGTCACTAATCTTAATAAAACACTCTTTTTACTTACCAAAACGGTTTTAAACCGAGTCTTTTCCGACAAAACGAGTTGTTACACTTACGTTGGTTTCTCGCCAAAACCAAACATGTAAGTATGAGGGTGTAAAAATCCTTCTTTTATCATGTCTTCATTTGTTTTATGATTATAGCATGCTAAAACATGCATAACACAATCCAAAACATGGGATAAACGAGCCAAAACTGAGTTTTGGCCTGAGGCGGAAGCCTCTTATTGTGCACATAGGCTCGCGCCTCAATGGGGTGCCCAGGTTAGAACTCAACCGTGTTTGTTCTCGTCTTTCCCCTTTAATCCATTTTCATATTTGTAATCGGTTTTTACCATTTCAAATATTTTCAAACCTTTTTTATTTTATTTTATTTGTTTTTATCCATAAAACATTTTTCACTCTTGGTTCCTCATACCATGACGGTTAAATCCGTGTTTCGGTGATAATATTTGGTTAATAACATTTAAAAGGTATTTAAAGCCTTTTATTTCATTTCTTTACATTTTGGGAGGTATTTTAAAGCCTTTCATCATTTCTTTACATTTTCAAAACAAGCATATTAGTCACCAACGCAAAGTCATCCTTGGTTCGACATACCATGCCGGATTTTAACCCGGGTACGATGATGAGTATCGACTAGTTATATTCAAATGAACTTAAAACAATTAGTTCATAATTATTTTCAAAACTATTAATGTCAAGCTTGTCAAGTCGAACCTGACACCGAATATCATCAAAATAATGACGATTATTCAAGTCCCGTTCTTCAAATCAACAAATACGGTCTAAACGACCCTTTCAAACCAAATCGGGTCAAATACCCATTTTTCAATACGTTTTATAAACGTTTTTCAAATGGTCAGAGCACGGCATATAACCGTTGACTGACCCGCGCCTAAACAGGCATTTTCTTTCTTATTTTCAAAACCAGGGGAGGCCCCCTTACATCGCCAGCATGCTCGCGCCTCATATAGCCGCCTGGCACAAGGCCTGTTCCCTTTCCAGCATTAGTCTAGGACGATCGCGACTTCGATTAGCCTGGATATAGGACGGATCAGATGACTATTTGCTCATTCGAAAATCATGTTTTCAAAATGCTCTACTAAGACAAATGGATCACGTTATGCACCATAAACCTAATACGGTGAAGGGGATGTTTAATTTCCGTCTTGCATGCAAATCAACCATTAATCCAACTTGACATCTTATACTTGATACTTGGATTAAATCAACCAACTTAGAAAGCTCTCACATGTTAGGTTTAAATTATTGGATGCGCATTCATGTATTTAAACCGTTTTATCAACTTTTGCATTCAACCAACCAAGATCGATCAGTAGAGGCCGCTACCACGGGCGGGATTGGGTGTCTGATTAAAGGGCTTCCCAATACATACCTTCACCTCTTACTCAGAAACTTTGGATAGTGGACGACCTTATCCAGGGCGTACGAGAGTCATTCTAGAGATAGGATGCTAAAGAGGGACGATTCCTTATCTTTAGTACCTATGTCAAACACTGCTTTGTGCTTCGTTTGACCGAGGTATAAAGTGGATTCGAACGGGTTACAAGCATCCCACAAATTCTTGGTGGCGACTCCGAACATCTCTAATCGTTTCGAGACCCTTACCGAGACGAAACCGACCGATCTAAAACGATCAGGTCGAAAGCATTTTTACGCCGCCGAGCATGGCTTTCAAAAGACCGTTGTATGTCCACAGATCGGCTGGGCTTGCAGGTGAGCCATGTCCACAGATTGGCGACTCCGCTGGGAAAAATAGGACACTTACGTCTTTGTGATCCCTAGATGGTGAGACTGGAACGAGGTCTTGGTTGGAATGCATTAATTGATATTACGGTCACGGTCGGGTTCCTTGTCCGGGCCCACAACCTAACCTTTATCGACCAATTCGCTCGTCTCGTCGGCGTGAGTTTTCTCATCCCCGCGTTTTGAATCCCGATTGAGTCAAGCATACCATTGACGTCACACATTTCTGTTTCGTCAAAGAGCTTTCATCACTTTCGAGCACGAGGCTAGGGCACCCTCCTTACACATTTTGTTTCGATTGGTATCCCTCTCGCAAATCGGGGTTTGATTGCTTGGTGTCTAACTCACCCTTCTAAGCCAAAACCCGTGTCAGCATAATGCATAATATAATGAACTGTGAGTGCTTATGTGCTACTTGATCATAAGTCCTTCCGTGTCATTTTCAAACTTTCAAATCACCTTTTTTGCGCCATTATAATGGCCATTTAAAATCTCGGTCTTTCGCCGACCGTTGCACACCTTTCTAGGCCGTCGTAATGACAATTTTCAAACCCGGATTTTATAACCATTTTAACATGCCTTTCAAGGCCGTCGTAATGACAATTTTCAAACCCGGTTTTTATAACCATTTCAACACGCCTTTCTAAGCCGTCGTAATGACAATTTTCAAACCCGGTTTTTTTATAACCATTTCAACACGCCTTTCTAGGCCGTCGTAATGACAATTTTTGAACCTGGTTTTTATAACCATTTCAACACGCCTTTCTAGGCCGTTGTAATGCCGATTTTCAAACTCGGTTCTTTACAACCATTTCAAATAACCTTTTTACGCCGTTATAATCGCCGCGTCTAGACACAGATTTTAACCCGTTTCGCGCCGACAATGGCTCTTTCAAAACCCGAGAAAAGCACACAACCTTTTCTCGAGACACTTTCGAGATCCCGAGGACCATGCACCGTCCCCGAGACCTCTTAAAACATATCAAACTCGGTTTTCAAAACATACATTTTTGGATTTCAAAATCCGTCTTGGGAAACAATGCACTGTTCCCCGAGCCGACTCAAACTCAAACCATCTTTTGCAAATAAACTTAAGACAACCCTTTCAACTGATCGATTTGCAGAGATATCTATCTTCGGAAGCCGTCCACAAAGCAACAAATGAATCTTTTTGAAAATTTCTATTTTCGAAAACTTCAGTCCACCATTCCAATCCCGCCTCGTGTCTATCGAGTCGAAGCAAACGTAATTATAGGTCTTTACTTATGAGTCGTCTCACCGCGAGACTCGTCCAATGGCATCACGCCGCTACATTGGACACGTGTCAAATGTCCGGTCAACACCGTCACGTCATAAATCGAGTCAGCACCGAGGAACCATACACGGTCACTCTCGTCTTGTTGAGTCTGATCTTTGTCTCGTCCTTTGTGTTATCTGTGTTCAGTCTTCAAACCGTGTCGGATTGAGTTTTAATGTGAGCCGTTTTTATGCCTCAGAACCATGGCCCCGTCTTCAACTTCGTCTGTCAACAGCTACAACAATGATAACAACAGGGATGACACCTTGGAAAACAAGGAAACTGGACAACATAACACTCCGCCTTTGACTGAAACCGAGAAGAGGCTCAAGCTCTTGGAAGAACAGATCCTAGCCCGGGGTAACAATATCCATCTTGAGAACAACCGAAGGTTCGAACCTGTTGGGGATCAGCTACTCGACAACTTTACCCTGATTGATGTACCTAAGTTTAAAGGAGTGGAGGACCCACTCAATCATATCCGTGCCTTCAAAGACTACATGGCCATTAAAGGGGTCAAACATGAGCTCTTCACCCGGATCTTTCCGTCCTCTTTGGAACCGATCCCTCGTCAGTGGTACTACTCCTTTGATCCAAAGAACCTTACTACTTGGGATGAAGTCGCAGTTGAATTCGCAAAACAATACGCTGACAATGTTGAAATCCAACCTAATACCCGTACGCTTGAGGTCCTAACCCAGAACGACAAGGAGGGATTCACCGAGTTCTTAACCCGCTGGAGGAGGGTAAGTACTCAGCTAGTCAGCAAGCTGAGTGAATCAACTTTGGTGGAAAAGTTCGTCAACAATCTCCGCCCAGTGTATGCCAACTTACTGAGGTATCAAAATATTAAGACCTTCCAGGATCTGCAAATTCTGGGGACATACATTGAAGATGACCTCCGGAAGGGTGTCTTGGCCAAGACCACTGGCAGAGGCTACCAAGGATCCACATCAACCGGGTCTCGCCCTTATGGTCAAACAAACAAGATTGATGAGGTCAACCTCGTTGAACCATCTGCTAAGAGAGCTGAGCGCCCCCAGAGAGTGTTCACTAATATAGGGTCAACTTATGCAAGTGCCCCGAAGAGGCTCATGGACCAGGGAAAGTTACAACAAATCGGACCCATCCCGGATCCGACCGATGCTAAGAAATCCCGCTTCTGGAACCCCTATGCCTACTGTCAGTACCATCAAGGGAAAGGGCATGATACAGAAACCTGCTTCAAACTTAAACACATCAGCCAAGACATGATTGAGAAAGGGGATTTGCCTTTACCCCCACCAACTAAGCCAAACAACAGAACAAACCCTCTCGGAATCCATGCTATCTCCAAAGATGAACCAACCTGCCAATTGATGACGAGGTAAACGCCTTGGAGAAAGATCCCTCGGACAGGGTATTTATGTTCAGTGTCGCAACTATGCTCACCATGTTCCAACAGGCTGAGGAAGCCATAGCCAGCCTCTCCGAGAGGATCACCCAACTAGACGATGCCTACCGCCGACTTATCTTCAATCCTCCACCACCACGCCCGGGAGAGAGTCCCCCGAGTGCCCAAAACTACCCTCACCAGGATGGGTTACTCCCGCGACCATTCTGGCATGCACCTCACAATAATCACCCTCACAATAATCACCCTCACAATAATCAACCTCACAAAAACTACCCTCACAAAAACTACCCTCACAGAAATATTGTGGACATGGGCCATGGGCCGGTCTGTGGATTTGGGCCACCTACCGATCTGCGATCACGGGCCACCTGCACGCCAAGCCAATATGTGGACATGCAGCGGTCTTTTGAAAGCCACGCTGGGCGGCGTAAAAATGCTTTCGATCGGATCGTTTTAGATCGGTTGGTTTCATTTCGGTAAAGGTCTCGAAACGATTAGAGATGTTCGGAGTCGCCACCAAGAATTTTTGGGATGCTTGGAATCCGTTCGAATCCACTTTATACCTCGGTCAAACGAAGCACAAAGCAGTGTTTGACATAGGTACTAAAGATAAGGACTCGTCCCCCTTTTAGCATTCGATGCCTAAAATGACTCTCGTACGCCCTGGGTAAGGCCATCCACTATCCAAAGGTTCTGAGTAAGGGGTGAGGGTACGTATTGGGAAGCCCTTTAATCGGACACCCAATCTCGCCCGCTTGAGCGGCCTCTACTGATCGATCGTGGTTGTTTAAGTGCAAGAGTTGACAAAATGGTGTAAATGCATGAATGCACATCCAAAAGTGTTAATATAACATGTGAGCTTTCTAAGTCGGTTTGTTAATCCAAATATCAAGCATAAGATGTCAAGTTGGATTTATGGTTGATTTGCATGTGAGAATGGAAATTAAACATCCATTTACCAAATTCGGGTTATGATGCTTAACACGATCCATTTATTGAAAAAGGGTGTCAAATGACAAAGCGTAAAAACACGTAAACTTATCAATCTGAACCGTCATGTATACGGGTTAATCGTAGTCGGGATAGTCCTAGACAAGTACCAAAACAGGACAGAACAGTGTCAGGCAACCCCTTTTGGGCGCGAGCCTATTGGCGAGGTAAGGGGCTCTGCCCAGGTTTTAAAATATGAAAACAGTAGGGCCTCTTGGGGCGCGAGCCATGGGGCGAACCAAGGGGCATCTCCTGGTTGTTAAAAAGGTTTTTTAAAACCGTTTTTTATGATTAATGATTTGCAAGTATGATTTGCATGACTCGAAATAATTACTATTATATTAGTAATATTCGTAGTTGGATTTGCAAGTTTGAAAAGCGTAATAAAATGGTAAAAAGAAAATGTTTGATTTGAACTAATTATGTTAAGTTCGATTATTTGTAATTAGTCAAGTTTGTCATCGTACTCGGATTAAACCGACATGGTATAAAGAACCGAGGATAATTATGAATTATGACTAATATATTTATAAATGTAAACAAATGAGAAAAATGGTAAATAAAATAAAAGGGGGTTAATATACCCATAATGTAATTAACCATAAAGTCATCGAGTCACGGAATAAACCGTCATGGTATAAAGAACCAAGGATGATTTTTATAATGGTCAAAATATGTTCATCATAAAAATGAATTAAAATGGTAAATAAAAGAATAAAAATTCCTTTAAAATGTAATTAACCAATTAAATCACCGAGTCATGGATTAAACCGTCATGGTATATGGAACCAAGGGTGATTATAATTTATGGCTAAAAAGATTGTCATAAAAATGATTTGAAACATTTGAAATGGTAAAAACCGATTACAAATAAGAAAATAGATTAAAGAGGAAAGACGAGAACAAATACGGTTGAGCCTGAACTGGACAACCACAAGAGGCGCGAGCCTCCCTGCATAGCAAGGAGCTCCTGTCTCAGGCCAAAACTCGGTTTTGGCTCGTCTAACCTATATTTGAATCGTAATATGCATTGTTCATGGTCGTAAACTCATGAAAACAGTAAAGACATGAAATGAATGTGATATTTACACCCTCAAACTTACGTATTTTGATGTTTGCATGGTAGACGACTTTAGAGACGGTTTTCTCGTTGTGACTACTCGCGATCAAAGAAGTTTAAAAAAAGTGTCTTTAAAAAGGATTTGGTTTTGAAAATGAGTTGAAAATATGTTAATTAAAACATTTTGATTAATGAATTGAGTTGGTCAAATGGGTCGGTCGAATGCACGGCGACGGTACCAAACAATATGTGTAAGGCTTGTGTTTACGATCGGTAGGTCGTAAACCCGTGTCGATTTTTGTGACTTAGGAAGTCGGGTCTAGAAGTTTAAGGGAGAAGGAGGGGGTGGACTCTCACGTGAAGATTATGGTGTGTGAAGGGTGGTATTTATAGAGAAATGTAGGATGGTAGATCGGTTGTGTTTGCTTAGAGGCTAAGCAGACACCTACTTTAGGCGCGAGCTACCTCGTGATACAAATGGGTGTATTGTCGCTTTCAATTTGGACGTGGCCTATTCTTCATCCACTATTGATTTGTGGTAATCAAATAGGATGTCGTGTAACAATATGGGCAACTAATAAGATTATTTTGGTGTTACTTGAGGTAGGTGTTTTGTGTGCTTGACTCGGGTTTGACCCGTGTGAGTCGGGATTTGAATTTCGAGTCTGTTTTTGGCTCGGTGTCGGTTTTGACTCTAATTAGGGTCATTTTAATGTAAATGACATGATGAAAACATTCATGGCATTATTTTTGACATTCGAGATTAGGGTTGACTTGGGATGACTCAGGTTGACTCAAGTTGCGGGTTTCTAAGTCGGTTTTGGGTCCGAAGACAGTTTTGACTCTAATTAGGGTCATTTTAATGGAAATGACATGATGAAAACATTCATGGCATTATTTTTGACATTCGAGGTTTGGGTTGACTCGGGTTGACTCAGGTTGACTCAAGTTGCGGGTTTCTAAGTAGGTTTTGGGTCCGAAGACGGTTTTGATTCTAATTAGGGTCATTTTAATGGAAATGACATGATGAAAACATTCATGGCATTATTTTTGACATTCAAGATTTGGGCTGACTCGGGTTGACTCAGCTTGACTCGAGTTGCGGGTTTCTGAGTCGGTTTTGGGTCCGAAGACGGTTTTAACTCTAAATAGTGTTATTTTAATGCAAATGAAGTTAGAAAACTTTTGAAATCATTTTTCATATTCGAGTAGTGCATTAAACCGTCTCATGTATAGCCAATCCCCGCACGCATATCAAAAACACGTTAAATTCCGATCATCATCTGGTGGTGTTTGGAAGGTGCAGATATTGGGTATCTACAGAGCCCCCACTTTGACTGAGGCTTGGACAGGGCGAAAGTCAAAGTATGATCTCCAGGTCAATCGAAGATTACAACCTGAAGACCATTGCGACGTCAGGGCGACTCAAAAGGGTTTGAGCTAAGGACCTGCCGTCGGGAAGGGCGACGTCGAGGCGACTCGGGGAATCGAGTCAAGGACCTGCCGTCGGGAACAGTTTAGAGTCTGTCGACTTTCGATTCGGGTCGTTTAAAGTCCATTAGACTACGTATAAAGGCTCGCCAGACATAAGAAGGAATCATACCTGAGGCATCTTCGGGATACGTCCTAGAATCTTTTGCGCGCAAAGGCTCGCCAGCCGGTGTTGAAGGCGGTGCATTTTGAGGCTCGCCAGCCATAGGAAGGAGTCATACCTGAGGCATCTTCGGGATATGTCCTTGAGTCGTATCTTATGTGCGTGCAAAGGCTTGCCAGCTGTGATAAGAAGTCGTACCCGAGGCATCTTCGGGATACGTCCTTGAGTTGTACCTTTTTTGCGGACAAAGGCTCGCCAGCTTGTGAAAAGGAGTCAACCCGAGGCATCTTCGGGATACGTCCTTGAGTTGTATCTTATTTGCGGACAAAGGCTCGCCAGCCATATGCGTTGTAAGGCTCACCAGCCATCTATGATCGAATGATCGACTGTGGAAAATAGCCTGTGTGACTTCTATTTGAAAATCGGCACTCGCTGGGGAGTTAGAAACTTCTCAGGACTCGCCGGGGATATGAGTTGCTGCTCGTTGGGAGGTAGCATAAGCCACGTAATTGATGTGGTTAAAGCCCTTGGACTTGACGGGTCGCCGTTTGTTGGGAAGAACCCAGTACTCAATTGGAGTGAGTTTGTCTTCTCAAGATTATCTGCATGGTTAGTGGCCACACAAATCTGCAGTCGCATAGACACGCATCTAGGACGCAAGCACATAGGCACGAAGCACATAAGCATGTGAGCAATTAGCATATAAGCAACTAGCATATACTATCTCGCGTGAGGGGAGATAGGAGTTTTGAATGTTGTGAAGCTTCAAGGCGAGTCTTGTTACTCGTAGATCCGTGATTTGATAGATTGGAGACACGTGACCATTGGGACACTGACTCAAAAAGACGCATACTGAAAGACTGACAATTGGGCAGTCGTGACCGTGATGCCAACTCAGTATTGACACGACACGGGGGTGACTCTGACAGACTTTGCACATATAAGTGTAACTCCTAGCCAAGAAAGGGTGACAACGCGTATCAAATCCCTGGAGTAGAAGGTTCGCTCGGCTGGGGAACATGAATTGAGTATCTTCTCCAGACATCTTTGCCCTTTTTTGCTCGTTGGAGATCCCTTCTCGAGGTATGATGATTCAGAGAGTGGAACCAAGACCTTGTCATTGTCCGAACCGAGCACTAGGCTATGGGCGGTTTTATTTTGGACTGCAGTTGAGACTCGAAAGATGCTTGAGGATAAAGGATGGATGGCGTCTCGAAAAAGAAACCCTCAGAGTGAAAAGATGGGAATTTGACAAATTGAAGAGTTGGCGACGTCTTAAGGAAGAAGCCCCCAGTAAAGAGGTATAAGATTAAATTTCGCAGCTGGGTGGGCTGCTTTTGAGGATTGATGTTGATGGTTGAGATTGAAATGGGTGTGCGGTTGCATCTTTGTTGGGGGACTGCCTACGTACTCGCGTGTTTGCGAAATCAAACCAGATCGTAATTCTGAGCTGGTTATTAAGGATTGAAAATTGGAAAGGTTGTGAAAGGAGCATGCGGTTGTGCCCTTGTAATAAGACTGCCTACGTATTCACGTGTTTGTGAAATCAAACCAGATCGTAGTTCTGAGTGTGTGTGCAATGGGTTACAAATTAAAGGTGTGAAAATTGAATGTGTATGGGGGTGTGGTTGTGTCCTCGTAATAGGACTGCCTACGTATTCGCGTGTTTGCGAAATCAAACCAGATCGTAGTTCTGAATGTATTTGTGTGCCTAAGCTGACTGTTAGGACCTTGAAGTGATTTTGAGGTGTATGGTTGTGTTCTTGAAGGAATGCCTACGTATTCATGTGAAGTGAAATCAAACCAGATCGTAGTTTAGAATGTGTGTGCCTAAGCGAGTTGTTAAGACCTTAAAATGTGAGGGTCACGACGGTAAATTCCGTTTGGTGACTCGTCTGAATATGTGCCTAAGCGAGTTGTTAGGGCCTTAAAGTGTGAGGGTCACGACGGTAAACTCCGTTTGGTGACTCGAGAAATTGATTTGAGATAATTCCTCCTTGATCATGAATCGAAGAGGTGTAATTTGTGAAAATGTTCCTTATCATGTGAGCGCACTAAAAACTGGACCCTAAGGGTGGATTGGGTATGTCTCGTTCTCGGTAGCAAAGCATTCGAGGACTCCATATATGGGTCAGGGTGAAAATGGCTTCGACATTAGGGAATGTGGAGTTTGGTAATAATGGGTTTGTTTGACAGATAAAAATCTGGAGTTAAGGGTCACGACGGAAAATTCCGTTTGGTGACTCGAAGGTTGATTGGTGAGAATTACCTCTTGATCATGAATCGAAGAGGTATAGTTTGTGAAAATGTTTCTTGTTACGTGAGCACACTAAAAAAGTGGACTCCAAGAACGTAATGGGCATGTGCTGTTCCAGGGAGCAATGTTTTTGAAAACTCTGTATCTGGGTTAGGGTGAAAATGGCTACAACATTATGAAACGCGGAGCCTGGTAATGGTAGGTTTGTTTGCGAGATAAAAATCTGAGCATGTATTTTGTGGTGTTTAGGCCGATGGGTTATGGCTTGTAGTGTGGTGCTGAATGGGGCATCAAGCTTGATGTGGCTTGAGCACGAAATAGTTGGTAAATAATGTGGGATCAGATTCCCATGTCTGGACCTTAAAGGTTAAGGTGTGATATTACGAGCTTGAGGGAAATCCTCAAAAGCCTAGATAGGTCTCCCTGTAGCAGTCTCTAGGAGGACTTAGGGGTGAAGCAGTGTTGGTTGAGGTTTTAGTGTTTGGTGTTTTAGACTTGTGGGTCCGGGTTTTGGTGTGTTGGACATCGTTGGTCCTGGGCTTTGGACTTGTTGGTCCTGGACGTGGTATTTTGTACTCACTTGTCCAGGATTTTGTGTGTTGGATGCTTTCTTTGGATTTTGGCCTTTTTGAGAAAAGTGTTTCAATCTTGTTTTGTTTTGATTTTGGCTTGGGTCTTGGCCTTGACGTTGGGTGAGTTGCCTTTGGCTTTGGCTTTTGCTTTGGGTGAATTGACTTTGGTTTTGGTTTTTGCTTTGGCCTTGAATGAGTTGCTTTTGGCTTTGGTTTTTGCTTTGGTCTTGAGCTTTGGCTTTGGGTGAATGGATATTGGCTTGGGCCTTCGATTTTGGCCTTTCGCTTTGACTTTGGGTGAATGGCTATTGGCTTGGGCCTTTGATTTTGGCCTTTCACTTTGGCTTCGGGTGAGTGGCTATTGGCTTGGGCCTTTGATTTTGGCCTTTTGCTTTGGCTTTGGGAGAATGGATATTGGCTTGGGCCTTTGATTTTGGCCTTTCGCTTTGACTTTGAGTGAATGGCTATTGGCTTGGGCCTTTGATTTGGCCTTTCGCTTCGGCTTCGGGTGAATGGATATTCGCTTGGGCCTTTGATTTTGGCCTTTCGCTTTGGTTTTGCTTTTGATCTATTGGTTCTTTGCCGTCCTTCGTTCGAGGCAGGTAAAGGTGCGGATGAGGATGTACCCGTTGGTGAGAGGTTGATTTTTGGTGATGGAATATTTTTGTGGGGAATGGGCTTGCCTTCCGTCATTGATCATGAACAAGGAGATGTTCTTGGTTTGTTATCTAGGTTCGTCGTAGAATCCCTTTGATAGAAGCTCGTTCTAAATTGGGTGCTAATGAAAGGTTTCTATTGCCAGACATGGAATGGGTAAAGAAAATGGACACGGAGTTTCGGGTCCTTTGCTTACTCGGTACGGAACATCACTCGAGTGTACTCACATTGAATTGGAACATATTGTTTGTTTTAATTCAATTCTCAAATCAATTCTCGTTGTCAACGGGAAATGGTAAAGGGGAGAATATATGATAGTTGAAAATTGTGCTTTTATTTAGATAAATAAGATGTTAGCACAGACTCGATGAATATGTGGACTCATGGGGACAGCCCCCAGTATGTCACGTAGGAATAAAAGGAAATACACTAGGATAGATATGAGAAAGCCTAAGACTCGGACTCAGACTTAATCGTAGATACGGACTCCTAATCATCACTTTCCTCGTCGAAGATCTCCTTCACAGCATCTAGCGGCTTGAATGTCTGGTCTTGAGCATTAACCCACTTGAGCACTTCACTCTCGTTGTTGGGAATGATATGAGGACAACAGTCGATGAGGCTTTCATCTCCTTGCAGAAAGAGATGTTCATTAGGGTTGTTTTCATCACTTGGTTGGCATAGGGATGAAGCTATCAGTTCATGATTGTCGATCATATTTTGAATAACATGTTTCAGTTTGAAGCATGTTTCAGTGTCATGACCATTTCCTTGATGATATTGGCAATAGTAATTGCCGTCCCAGAAACGGCTTTTCTTGCATTCAGACGGGTCCGGGGTGGGCCCGATTAGTTGGAGCTTCCCTTCAGTCATGAGCTTTTGAAGAGTTGCGGCATAGGTTGTGTTGAGTCTAGTGAATGTCCTTTGAGAACGTTCAACCTTGCTTTTGACTTGAGACATCCAGGAGGATTGTCTTGACTGAGAGGTGCAATTATGATTTTGCTAGCTTCGATCATATCTTGAATGGCATGCTTGAGTTTTGAGCAGGCTTCGGTGTCGTGGCCCTTACCTTGATGGTATAGGCAATAGGCATTATAATCCCAGAATCGGGCTCTTCTGTGTTCAGGTTTGTCCGGAGTCGGACCAATGGGTTGTAGCATTCCTTCTGAAGCAAGTATCCCCAGAGCGGTGCCATATGTTATTCCTAGATCTGTGAATACCTTTTGATGTTTTCCCATGATTCCAACATTGGTGTTTTTTGGGATGTTTTTGTGAGTTTTATTTTTGTTTTTGATTTTGTCAATCCTGGGTGGAGACAAGATTTGGTCATTATCAATGGGAAGTTTTTGGGATGTTGCTTGATATTTTGAAAGGGTTTTTGGTGAGGTGATTTCATGTTCTTTGTTAGTGGGTTCATGGGTATGGGAACCATCGGATGACTCCTCATTTTCAACAGCTGTTGGTTGGTGAACGGAGGGTTGGTTTTCTCCTTGGTGGTTAGGTTCATTTTTGGCATTACCAATCTTTTTCCCCAAATTAGCTACCTGAGTGTTCAAATCATCGATAGCCACTCGCAGCTTTGAGAATCTGTTGTTGATGGAGACGGAAATCATGGGTATATCGCTTTGTAGTCCATCTTCACTAATTGCACGAATTTTTTCATCGTCGGGAGGGATGAGAGCAATCCAAGGAAAGTTCCTGACTGTGTCCAATAGGGTTTTCTGGAGGGTTGTTTTTGTTGTTGGCAAGTAGTCGGCTTTCAAGGAGCTTAACCCTTTGCTCAATATCAGAACAGGGAAAATTCTCGGTTATCATTTTGTCCTCAAATTGGGAGAGACGAGTGCTCAAGTTTTCCACGGTAGCCAGGAGTCATAGGACCATGTTGTTGGTTTCAGCAGGAGTCATGGCGGATGAAGGTTGATCAGCTTCTTAAGTTTCTGGTTGGCGATCGATGGCACCCAAGGGATTCCTGATGCCTGTCGTTGTGTGCACCAAAGATAATATTTATAATTCCAACTACAACTATAGATAGCGGTAGCAGGCTCGAACCACAGAGAGGCGATGCAATTAATAGTTGTCTTATTTAAGTCTAAAAGTAACAGTGTGTGGGGGTTTGATTTGATTTGGTCTATAGCTAAAGGCAATAAAAGACAGTAAACTAAATAAACGGATGAAATCAAGAATAAAAAGGGTGCTAAGATGGTCGGTTCACTATAGTTTCGGCGGCAATATACTAGGTAGGTCTGAAACAAACACGTGAGACGGGAAAATAAGAAGTCTTCTCGGTCCATTCTTACAGGTAGCATCTTTCGATCTCGCTACGGGTCCCTAATATCACTAGTACTGACTCTCGTCCTGAAAAGTGACTAAAAAGGCTAAATTAACTCATCTCTCGATCTTATTAATTTAGTCGTCTTAATTAGGTAGGCTATCTCCCTTCCCTATCTTTCGATCTTTATTGGGTCGGTCAAATCCTAGGCATTCAACTAGTCGCGTGCACTCGATTCGTCAAACATAGCAATTTAATTAATTAAAACGAAGGTGATCTCACGTAGCCGGTCGATCGACCAGGTAGGCTAGTCGATCGACCAAGGCGCGATTCGGCTCTACTATTCTAATGCCGCCTACTTCTACAGATTCCCTACATCCTAGCACAAGGGGTTTAGCTACTCATACTGGAAATAATAACAACAATAAACTTAACAATTAAAATATTTGAATTCATGCTTAAATTAATTAAACGAACAATTAACATAAAACAATAATTTGGCTTCGGGAGATCTAACCTAGCAATCCTAAACTATCCGCAAATTAAAGCAATGAAACTGAATATAAAAACAGGAGAGTACCGTGAAGGAAATCGCAGAGGAAAAGATCAAAACCGAATGCAAAAGAGAACTTTTTTTAATGAAAGAACCTAAACTAATGTATGTGTAGAACTTGATGATAAAACTGAATTAAAGCTTGATTATTATTCTGAAAACCTAGGTTAAGTTATATAGAATATCGCGTAAAACTAATTCCTAAACCTAATATACAATGGGCTTTGGCAATCTTGTTCTATTAATTCACGTCAGAATTAACGGTTTGGTCGATCGACCATATCAGCCGGTCGATCGACTGAACTATGCTGAACAATAGCTTCTGTAAGTCGTGCGTTGGTCGATCGACCGTGAAGACCAGTCGATCGACTGTTATAACTGTCAGTCCGCTTCTAAATTCTTCGTAAAGTTGTCTTTCAGGCCTCGAAATTCGCACCAAGCTCGTTCCCTGAGTAAATACTTCATGACAAATGCAATGCAAGATACTCGGGGACGGATTTAGCTCAATATCTACTCATTTCCGCATAAAACTGCAATATTACATAAAAATACGAAAGTAGACGAAATGGGGCAAATAGTAGCTTTAACTACATAATTGAGCTCTGAAATGCGTGTAAAAGAGGGTGTAAAACATCATATAAAAGACACGCATCAAACTTCCCCAAACCAAACCCTTGCTTGTCCTCAAGCAAGAACTAGACTCGATCCTAAAACCTAATGGAACGACTTCAAACTCAGAGCGAAATGCAAACTGTAAAGCCTAAACCAATTTAATGCAATAACCAACAATCAATTAGCAATGTGAATCATGCAAACGAGTTATGTAGTCGTTAAAAACCTGCTGAACCGTCAACTGTAGAGACTTATCAATTCGGACTCTCACGGGTCGCTCATATCACTTATAAACACAAGTGAAAAATGTATAAGATTGAAAGAATTCATTTTGTAGTGACACTCACCTAACTACGACCTATAAGAACATGCCTGCAATCTAATATGAAAATAATCTCTACAACCGTACATATGCATTCCAACCAAACAGATGACCATGACACATGCCGAGGTAAATATGGATATGTGAGGTATGGGTAAGAAGAGGCTAAAGTGAATTTGGATAAAAACAGAGTTAAAGCCAAGCTAGTAACTAAGGGAACCAAATTAATAATAATATCCAACTTCTTGCTCAAAATTCCAATAAAACGAGTGCTAATAGCAAGCACAAATCTCACAATCTCCATAATTAATCAACTCCCCATAAGATATGAATGCAACATGGGAGCAAAAATCGCCATTTAATAAAGACTTTGAATTATGCGATTTGATTTTCTTTTTCTTCTCGGGCATCAGTCGATCGACCGTCCTCTACAGTACACATGCGTTCATCTTTCTTTTTTCCTTTCTTTTTCAATTCTGTTTTTTCCTTCCTTTCCTTCCTTTTTCATTTTCCCAACAACACCTCAAAATGAGCATTAACTACCAAAAATGAATTAACAATCCCAAGAACATAAACTACTAGCTTGACAAGGGCAGGCTAAGTGTAGGATGTAGTAACGGGACAAAAAGGCTATTTTTGGCAGTGTGGAGCTTATGGGCTAAATGAATAAAGGAAACCTCTTCCACATGTGTCAACTAACCACGAAACCGAATGCATACAGGTATTAAGCAGATCAAGTTCATATTTATGCATATTTATGTAACATGTCTCATAAAGAGTAACTACTGACAATCCTAGATAAACTGGTCACAGATGACACCAGTTATAAGCTCTAATTCTCAGAAAATGATGTAGTTTGCCAATAATCAAAGTCAAGTCTCAAGATTCAGCGAAGAAATTAACGAAAACTCGTAGACTATGCATACATGATTCTACTAATAACATGTCAATTAGCAAGGCTTAGGCATAAACAGCTGAAAATGCAATGTCATCATTGAAATACTACCGTTCCGACTCAACCTATATGCTAAAATAAACGTGCATTTTTTGAAATTTTTGAAATTTTTCAATTTTTTGAGATTTTTGTATATATAAGAGAAAATAAACAATAATGCAAGACAAAATGTAAACGTGAATGCAGGCAAATGAAATGCAACGCAAAGCCCTTCCCCAAACCAAATCGCACAATGTCCCCATTGTGCAAAATCATATAATGAAATAAAAGGAAAACGGGAAATTGGGTTAAAGTAACTAAACAAAACATGAAGTAAGAACTGGGAAACTCACAAGACTTTAAGCGCAGCAAAAGGAAACCTTCCCAAACCAGCGTGAGCCAGGAGGTTTCAGTAGCTAGCAGTGCTACCAATAAGTACCTGAAAAGAAGCAAAAGTACCATGCATAAATTCAAGAAAACAATTATTGAAACGCAAAATTGTGTGTAAAATAAAGAAACAGAAGAAAACAGAAATGAGTCGGAGAATAAAGTGGAGAAAAGACTCCCTCAATTCCGCAAATCGACCAAACACAGCAGGGCAATGATCGAAAACAGGTACAGCAGCGAATCATGGTCGATCGACCACATCACCCAGTCGATCGACCAGGGTGAACAGGAACAGAAGCTCCTGGAAGTCGCAACTCAGTCGATCGACCACACAGGCCAGTCGATCGACTGAAAAACCTGCTGTAACTTTCTGATTTCTTCAATTAGCTCAATAACTCGAGCTAATACGGTCTATAAACCTGCAAACACATAGTAACGCGCCCAAAATTGCGCAAAACCCAAAGTGACAGTCTAAAGTGTAAAAAATCCTAAGCAAACTCATTAAAATGCGAAGTCTCGCGCACACGAAAAACGATAAATAGTCTTAAAAAGTAATAAAATGTTGTTTGAAAAAGCCTTAATAAACTAATAGTTGATCAAGAACGGCCACGGAATGGCCCACTTGCTCAGCTTCTGGCTACAAGAAGTAGCCTCTACAGTGCTCATCTTCTCAGCTACACTCTTCTCAACTCCAACATCCGCAGAACTCAACGGATCAACGGCTTCAGCATCTCTCCAATTAATGACCTCATCCGGCTCATCATAATCCAAATCGGACTCCATCACTTTGACTGGCTCCTCATCAGGCTCCTCGTCAGTGCTATAGCTAAGACATCCTAGACCGCCTCTTTGAACGATTGGCTCCTTCACAGCTGGAGCAACATGCAGCTCTTCCTTCCCCAAACCAGCTCTTGCAACATCCAAAACAGAAGAATCTTCCTCCAATTTGCTCCCAATCTGGGGCAGAGGTGATATAACAGGAATAGGCATAGAGGTAGGCATATCAGGAAGCATAATATAGGATTTCTTTTCAGAAACCGTATTACAAGTGACTGGCCACATGGGATCCTTCTTCTTAGCTGTCTGGGCAAAGACAATGGAATGCTTTCCTACTTTGAAGGTCAAAGTACCTGAGCCAACATCTATAACTGCACCAGCAGTGTGCAGAAATGGTCTACCCAAAATGATAGGAATGTGAGCATCCTCGGGCATATCTAGTACAACGAAGTCAACAGGGAAAAAGAACTTTCCTATTTGCATAGGAATGTCCTCTAAGACTCCTATAGGCTGGACCGCAGATCGATCAGCCATCTATACCGTCATGTTGGTAACTACAAACCTAGTTAATTTCAACTTCCTAGCAAGACTCAAGGGCATTACACTAATACTGGCTCCTAGGTCACACAAGGCCTTCTCAATAGAAAAGGTGCCAATACTACATGGGACTAAAAAACTACCTGGGTCTTCTAGCTTATGAGGTGCAGTATGGGTCAAATAAGAGCATGACTCCTCAGTTAGTGCGACAGAATGCACAGTTTCAAGTGACTTCTTTTTAGACAACAGTTGCTTCATAAATTTCATGTAAGCAGGCACTTGATTAACTAACTCAAGAAAAGGAACTTGTACGTTTAAGCTACGAATAACATTTTAAAATTTATTAAACGATACCTGTTCCCTTGTCGACGCTAATCTCTCTGGATAGGGGTCTGAAAGAAGTAACTTAGCCCTTTCCTCTATATCTCTCATGCCGGCATCGGTGGATTTAGGCTGAAAATCCACTACCTTCTCTTTGTTGTAGCTCGACCCTTCTTCAGACCATCTCAAAAATGAACCATTAATCGTCATCGGGTCATATTTCAGAATCGGGACTGACCCATCAGCATTTGGGTCTTGCCTCAATATTTTCGGAGTAGTCGTACCCCGAAATAAGTGGTCCCTCAAGTTATTTGGCATTAGAGGATGAAAAGACTCACCATCAAGAAATAGCTACGTCGATCGATCGACCATGCATGTCGGTCGATCGACTAACTTCTACAGAAATGTGTCGTTTCACTTCATGGACGGTCGATCGACTGGGTATGTCAGTCGATCGACTGACATACCTGCTGATCATCTTTTTCTTGCTATTATTCGTTACAGCCTTCTTATTGCTCGGTTCCGCCTCATCCTTTTTAGTGACGTCCTCGACCATAGCGGGCCCATCAAGGGTAGACCCACTCCTCAAAGTAATTGCATTAAGGGTCTCCTTTTGATCCGTCTGTGTCGGTAAATGTCCCGGAGCTCGAGTTGTATTATTGCTAGCCAATTGAACAATTTGGCTCTCCAATATCTTCATCCCGGCCTCTCTAGCTTGAGACTCCTTCAACAACAAATTTTTCAACTCGGCAAATTCGGAGCCTTGGGACTGCTGCTGCTGAGGAACATACAGAGGCTTTTGATATAGCTGCTGCTGCTTATGAGGGGGCACATAATTCTGCTGCTGCTGCTGCTGTGGAGGTGGAGTCGGATTTAGGACATTTTGGCTACTCCACCTCAAATTCGGATGTACATTCGGCTCAAAATAAGTGTTTGCCTGCCTATAATGTTGAAAGGCAGCACAAGACTCATAGGGATTAGGACAATGGTCTGAAACATGTCCCTCAACTCCACATCTTTTACAGACGAAAGGACCGTCTGAAACAACATTCACATGATAGATCCCTCCTTTTGAAGCTCCTCCCAACTCGTAATTATCAAATCTCGCCGTGAGAGCCTCTAATGCAAAATTACGGAAGGGGATTCAAAGACTCTCTCCTTTGATTTCCCCTGGAATTTCCATACTCAGCTTTATGGGTGGCTAAATCATCAATAATTTTCCACCCCTTAGTCTCTCCCACATTCTCCTGGAATCTTCCATTAGCTGCCGCATCCAGGATAGCCCTCTGATCGTCATAGAGCCCATTATAAAATTGATTGCATAGACTCCATTTCTCGAACCCATGGTGCGGAATAGTTCGCACTAGCTTCTTGAAATGGACCCACGCCTCATGAAAATTCTCATCAGGACCCTGTTTAAAGGTCGTGATCTGAGCTCTAATGGCATTCGTCTTCGAGGCAGAAAAATATTTCTTGTAGCATGCCAGGGCAAGCGACTTCCAATTAGTGATCCCGTTGGCAACTCGATCCAGGTCTCGGTACCACTCCCTTGCAGCATCACGAAGAGAGAATATAAACATAGTTTCCTTCACCTGGTCCTGGGTCACACCGGTTGGTGGGGGTATGGAACAATGAAAGAATCAAATGAAAGTCTCCATATGCTTAGTGCATCTTCATTTGCATCTCCCCCGAATTGGTTTCTCTCAACCAAGTTGATATAGGACGTTTTTACTCAAATTTTCTATTCGTCCCCGGTAATGCGAATCCCTTATAGAGAATTTCACCATCGGCTCGAGTGATCAAGCTATACTCGCTTCTTCAGCCATGTCTAGAGATGTGACGGTCTCAGCTGAAGAAGTAGAAATAGGTGACGAAGGTGGATCCTCCTCAAAAAGCTCGTTCTCGTAGTAACTAGACAGAGTACTCAGCTCTTCCTCTGTCGGCAATACTCTAGATGATCGTCTCAACTCACGCAACGTCGTCTCAATATCAGGATTGAACGGTAGTAATTCACCACCCTGTGACCTGCGCATAAGAGGAAACTACAAGAAGAATATGAGAATAGTTTAAGGAACAGATGCCCCTTAAACTAAGAGAAAGACTAAAAATAGAAACAACTAAAAATTTTAAACAATTGCCTCCCCGGCAACGGCGCCAAAATTTGATGCCTGTCGTTGTGTGCACCAAAGATAATATTTATAATTCCAACTACAACTATAGATAGCGGTAGCAGGGTCGAACCACAGAGAGGCGATGCAATTAATAGTTGTCTTATTTAAGTCTAAAAGTAACAGTGTGTGGGGGTTTGATTTGATTTGGTCTATAGCTAAAGGCAATAAAAGACAGTAAACTAAATAAACGGATGAAATCAAGAATAAAAAGGGTGCTAAGATGGTCGGTTCACTATAGTTTCGGCGGCAATATACTAGGTAGGTCTGAAACAAACACGTGAGACGGGAAAATAAGAAGTCTTCTCGGTCCATTCTTACAGGTAGCATCTTTCGATCTCGCTACGGGTCCCTAATATCACTAGTACTGACTCTCGTCCTGAAAAGTGACTAAAAAGGCTAAATTAACTCATCTCTCGATCTTATTAATTTAGTCGTCTTAATTAGGTAGGCTATCTCCCTTCCCTATCTTTCGATCTTTATTGGGTCGGTCAAATCCTAGGCATTCAACTAGTCGTGTGCACTCGATTTGTCAAACATAGCAATTTAATTAATTAAAACGAAGGTGATCACACGTAACCGGTCGATCGACCAGGTAGGCTAGTCGATCGACCAAGGCGCGATACGGGTCTACTATTCTAATGCCGTCTACTTCTACAGATTCCCTACATCCTAGCACAAGGGGTTTAGCTACTCATACTGGAAATAATAACAACAATAAACTTAACAATTAAAATATTCGAATTCATGCTTAAATTAATTAAACGAACAATTAACATAAAACAATAATTTGGCTTCGGGAGATCTAACCTAGCAATCCTAAACTATCCGCAAATTAAAGCAATGAAATTGAATATAAGAACAGGAGAGTACCGTGAAGGAAATCGCATAGGAAAAGATCAAAACCGAATGCAAAAGAGAACTTTTTTTAATGAAAGAACCTAAACTAATGTATGTGTAGAACTTGATGATAAAACTGAATTAAAGCTTGATGATTATTCTGAAAACCTAGGTTACGTTATATAGAATATCGCGTAACACTAATTCCTAAACCTAATATACAATGGGCTTTGGAAATATCGTTCTATTAATTCACGTCAGAATTAACGGTTTGGTCGATCGACCATATTAGCCGGTCGATCGACTGAACTATGCTGAACAGTAGCTCCTGTAAGTCGTGCGTTAGTCGATCGACCGTGAAGACCAGTCGATCGACTTTTATAACTGGAAGTCCGCTTCTAAATTCTTCGTAAAGTTGTCTTTCAGGCCTCGAAATGCGCACCAAGCTCGTTCCTTGAGTAAATACTTCATGACAAATGCAATGCAAGATACTCGGGGATGGATTTAGCTCAATATCTACTCATTTCCGCATAAATCTGCAATATTACATAAAAATACGAAAGTAGACGAAATGGGGCAAATAGTAGCTTTAACTACATAATTGAGCTCTGAAATTCGTGTAAAATAGGGTGTAAAACATCATATAAAAGGAACGCATAAATTCCTATTTGACATAACGATAGGCGTTATAACTTGTCTTGGCAGGGGATTGCACAAACAAAGGCAAGTACGACACATATGTAAAAAGGCAGTTATGTCGTGAAGAGGCGACGGTGTGACTAGGTTATGAGTTCATTTAAGATCGTGGATGACCACTTGTGTTTGAACTCTTGGTGCATGACTTTGAATTTAGACTTGAGTGTCGACTTTGGCATAGTGATGCCTAGACAGACGACATATGACTGAGTTTGGATGTTTGTTGCTGGCGTGACGCCGTTGGACAAGACATGTACACAAACTTGACCTTTGACCCGTAATATAGGGGAAATGCGGGTTTAATACCCGAGGGGTTTTGACTCTGCTAACGCCATTGAAGATGTATCGAAAATTAGGCGATACGGCCTAGACCAGAAGGTAGGTACTAACTTCAGCGGAGACTCGATGTTATCTAGACGACTTGACTTGAAATCGACTGGACTCTAATCGACTCGAGGCTGAATCGGAAAGGTGGACTGAAATTTCGAAAATAGAAATTTTCAAAAAGATTCATTTATCGTTTTATGGATGCCTTCCGAAGATTAAGGATCTTCGAAAGGTCGGCTACTTGAAAGGGTTGTCTTAAGTTTGTTTTCAAAAGACGGTTTGAGTTTTAGTCGGCTCGAAAAACGATGTACTGTTTCTAGAAACGGTTTTTGAAATTCCGAATTACGGATTTGAAAATCGATAATTAAAGAATTAAAGAATTTGGAATCGTCATCACAATGGCCATGAAAACGGTTAAATTTGTTTTCAAGGATTTGATTTGAAGTTGGGTTTTTGAAAATGGTTAAATTTGTTTTCAAAGATTTGATTTGAATTTGAATTTTGAAAACGGTCAAATTTGTTTTCAAATGGTTTGATTTTGAATTTGAAATTTGAAAACGGTTAAATTTGTTTTCAAAGATTTGAAATTGGATTTGAAATTTGAAAACGGTTAAATTGGTTTTCAAAGATTTGATTTTGAATTTGAGATTTGAAAACGGTTAAATTTGTTTTCAATGATTTGAAATTGGATTTGAAATTTGAAAACGGTTAAATTGGTTTTCAAAGATTTTATTTTGAATTTGAAATTTGAAAACGGTTAAATTTGTTTTCAAATGATTTGAAGGTTAATTTGAAATTTGAAAACGGTTAGATTTGTTTTCAAAGATTTGATTTTGAATTGAAACTTGAAAACGGTTAAATTCGTTTTCAAAGATTTGATTTTGCTTTTAAAATTTAAAAACGTTTAAATTGGCTTTCAAATGATTTTATTTTGAATTTGAAATTTGTAAACGGTTAAATTTGTTTTCAAATATTTGGATTTGAAATTGGAAATTATGAGGACTGAATTCGTCATTACGATGGTTTAGAAAACCGTTTTAACCTTTCAAACACAGTATGCAAATCGAAAAGTGGGAATTGAAATTGTCATTACGACGGCTTAGAAAAGCCAAATTTGATTTCGAAAACGAGATTTGAAATTTGGAAAGTTGCACGGGTTGAAAGTGCCATTACGACGGTTTGAAAAACATTTTTGTTTGAAAACTGATTTCGAATTTTGAAAATTCGAGGGTAGAATTTGTCATTACGACAGCGTAAAAGGGTGCATTGAAAATGCAACGGTCACCGAGAGACTGAGGTTTGAAACGGCCATTGCGATGACGTGAATGGGTATTTTGAAATGGCTTGTGGAAACCGAGGTTTGAAATCGTCATTACGAAGGCATGAAAAGGTGTATTTGAAATGGTTATAAACAGCTGGGTTTCAAAATGGCCATTATAACGGCCTAGAAAGGCGTGTTGAAATGGTTGTAGAAAACCGGTTTTAAAAATTCGTCATTACGACGGCCTAGAAAGGCGTGTTGAAATGGTTATAAAAAATCGGGTTCGAAAATCGTCAGTATGACAGCCTAGAAAGGCGTGTTAAAAGGCAACGGTCGGAAAAAGGCCGAGGTTTGAAACGACCATTATAAAGGCGCAAGAAAGGTGATTTTGGAAGGACTTATGATCAAGTAGCACATAAGCACTCACAGTTTCATTATATTATGCATTATGCTGACACGGGTTTTGGCTTAAAAGGGTGGGTTACACACCAAGCAATCAAACCCCGATTTGCGAGAGGGATACCAATCCAAACAAAATGTGTAAGGAGGGTGCCCTAGCCTCGTGATCGAAGGTGATGAAAGCTCTTTGACGAAGCAGAAATGTGTATCGTCAATGGCATGCTTGACTCAATCGGGATTCAAAACGCGGGGATGAGAAAACTCACGCCGACGAGACGAGCCAATTGGTCGAAAAGGGTTAGGTTGTGGGCCCGGACAAGGAACCCGACTTATGACCGTAATATTAATCAATGCACTTTAATCATGACCTCGTTCGAGTTTCACATCTAAGGATCACAAAGACACAAGTGTCCTAGTTTTCCCCAGCGGAGTCGCCAAATTGTGGACATGGGCCATGGGCCGGTCTGTGGATTTGGGCCACCTACCGATCTGTGGTCACGGGCCACCTGCACGCCAAGCCAATATGTGGACATGCAACGGTCTTTTGACAGCCACGCTGGGCAGCGTAAAAATGCTTTCGACCGGATCATTTTAGATTGGTCGGTTTCGTCTCGGTAAAGGTCTCGAAACGATTAGAGATGTTCGGAGTCGCCACTAAGCATTTGTGGGATGCTTGGAACCCGTTCGAATCCACTTTATACCTCGGTCAAACGAAGCACAAAGCAGTGTTTGACATAGGTACTAAAGATAAGGACTCGTCCCCCTTTTAGCATTCTATGCCTAAAATGACTCTCGTACGCCCTGGATAAGGCCATCCACTATCCAAAGGTTCTGAGTAAGGGGTGAGGGTACGTATTGGGAAGCCCTTTAATCGGACACCCAATCCCGCCCGCGTTAGCGGCCTCTACTGATCGATCGTGGTTGTTTAAGTGAAAGAGTTGATAAAACGGTGTAAATGCATGAATGCACATCCAAAAGTATTAACCTAACATGTGAGCTTTCTAAGTCGGTTTGTTAATCCAAATATCAAGCATAAGATGTCAAGTTGGATTTATGGTTGATTTGCATGTGAGAATGGAAATTAAACATCCATTTACCAAATTCTAGTTATGACGCTTAACACGATCCATTTATTGAAAAAGGGTGTCAAATGACAAAGCGTAAAAACACGTAAACTTGTCAATCTGAACCGTCATGTATATGGGTTAACCGTAGTCGGGATCGTCCTAGACAAGTACCAAAACAGGACAGAACAATGCCAGGCAACCCCTTTGGGGCGCGAGCCTATTGGCGAGGTAAGGGGCTCTGCCCAGATTTTAAAATATGAAAACAGGAGGGCCTCTTGGGGCGCGAGCCATGGGGCGAACCAAGGGGCGTCTCCTGGTTGTTAAAAAGGTTGTTTAAAACCGTTTTTATGATTAATGATTTGCAAGTATGATTTGCATGACTCGGAATAATTACATTATATTAGTAATATTTGTTATCGGATTTGCAAGTTAGAAAAGCATAATAAAATGGTAAAAAGAAAATGTTTGATTTGAACTAATTATGTTAAGTTCGATTATTTGTAATTAGTCAAGTTTGTCATCGTACTCGGATTAAACCAACATGGTATAAAGAACCGAGGATGATTATGAATTATGACTAATATATTTAAAAATGTAAACAAATGAGAAAAATTGTAAATAAAATAAAAGGGGGTTAAAATACCCATTAAAATATAATTAACCATAAAGTCATCGAGTCACGGAATAAACCGTCATGGTATAAAGAACCAAGGATGATTTTTATAATGGTCAAAATATGGTCATCATAAAAATGAATTAAAATGGTAAATAAAAGAATATAAATTCTTTTAAAATGTAATTAACCAATTAATATTACCGAGTCACGGATTAAACCGTCATGGTATATGGAACCAAGGGTGATTATAATTTATGGCTAAAAAGTTTGTCATAAAAATGATTTGAAACATTTGAAATGGTAAAAACCGATTACAAATAAGAAAATATATTAAAGAGGAAAGACGAGAACAAATACGGTTGAGCCTGACCTGGACACCCACAAGAGGCGCGAGCCTCCCTGCATAGCAAGGAGCTCCTGTCTCAGGCCAAAACTCGGTTTTGGCTCGTCTAACCTATATTTGAATCGTGTTATGCATTGTTCATACTCGTAAACTCATAAAAACAGTAAAGACATGAAATGAATGAGATATTTACACCCTCAAACTTACGTATTTTGATGTTTGCGTGGTAGACGACTTTAGAGAAGGTTTTCTCGTTGTGACTACTCGCGATCAAAGAAGTTTAAAAAGAGTGCCTTAAAAAAGAATTTGGTTTTGAAAATGGGTTGAAATATGTTAATTAAAACATTTTGATTAATGAATTGAGTTGGTCAAATGGGTCGGTCGAATGCACGGCGACGGTACCAAACAATATGTGTAAGGCTTGTGTTTACCATCGGTAGGTCGTAAACACGTGTCGATTTTTGTGACTTAGGAAGTCGGTCTAGAAGTTTAAGGGAGAAGGAGGGGGAGGACTCTCGCGTGAAGATTATGGTGTGTGAAGGATGGTATTTATAGAGAAATGTGTAATGGTAGGTCGGTTGTGTTTGCTTAGAGGCTAAGCAGACACCTGCTTTAGGCGCGAGCTACCTCGTGATACAAATGGGTGTATTGTCGCTTTCAATTTGGACGTGGCCTATTCTCCATCCACTATTGATTTGTGGTAATAAAATCGGATGTCGTGTAATAATATGGGCAACTAATAAGATGATTTTAGTGTTACTTGAGGTAGGTGTTTTGTGTGCTTGACTCGGGTTTGACCCGTGTGAGTCGGGATTTGAATTTCGAGGAGGTTTTTGGCCCAGTGTCGGTTTTGACTCTAATTAGGGTCATTTTAATGGAAGTGACATGATGAAAACATTCATGGCATTATTTTTGACATTCGAGATTTGGGTTGACTTGGGTTGACTCAAGTTGCGGGTTTCTGAGTCGGTTTTGGGCCCGAAGACGGTTTTGACTCTAATTAGGGTCATTTTAATGTAAATGACATGATGAAAACATTCATGGCATTATTTTTGACATTCGAGATTTGGGTTGACTCGGGTTGACTCAGGTTGACTCTAGTTGCGGGTTTCTTAGTCGGTTTTGGGTCCGAAGACGGTTTTAACTCTAAATAGTGTTATTTTAATGCAAATGAAGTTAGAAAACTTTTCAAATCATTTTTCATATTCAAGTAGTGCATTAAACCATCTCATGTATAGCCAATCCACGCACGCATATCAAAAACACGTTACAGTCCGATCATCATCGGGTGGTTTTTGGAAGGTGCAGATACTGGGTATCTACAGAGCCCCCACTTTGACTGAGGCTTGGACAAGGCGAAAGTCAAAGTATAATCTCCAGGTCAACGAAGATTACAACCTGAAAACCATTGCGACGTCAAGGCGACTCAAAAGGGTTTGAGCCAAGGACCTGCCGTCAGGAACAGTTTAAAGTCTGTCAACTTTCGACTCGGGTCGTTTAAAGTCCATTAGACTACGTATAAAGGCTCGCCAACCATAAGAAGGAATCATACCTGAGGCATCTTCGGGATACGTCCTTGAATCTTTTGCGCGCAAAGGCTCGCTAGCCGGTGTTGAAGGCGGTGCGTTTTGAGGCTCGCCAGCCATAGGAATGAGTCATACCTGAGGCATCTTCGGGATATGTCCTTGAGTCGTATCTTGTGTGCGTGCAAAGGCTCGCCAGCTGTGATAAGGAGGCCTTCCCGAGGCATCTTCGGGATACGTCCTTGAGTTGTACCTTGTTTGCGGACAAAGGCTCGCCAGCTTTTGAAAAGGAGTCGTACCCGAGGCATCTTCGGGATACGTCCTTGAATTGTACCTTGTTTGCGGACAAAGGCTCGCCAGCTTGTGAAAAGGAGTCATACCCGAGGCATCTTTGGGATACGCCCTTGAGTTGTATCTTATTTACGGACAAAGTCTCGCCAGCCATATGCGTTGTAAGGCTCGCCATCCATCTATGGTCGAATGATCGACTGTGGAAAATAGCCTGTGTGACTTCCATTTGAAAATCGACACTCGCTGGGGAGTTATAAACTTCTCAGGACTCGCCGGGGATATGAGTTCCTGCTCGTTGGGAGGTAGCATATCCCTCACAAAAACTGTCCACCAAGGAATACCCCTCCAAGGTGCCTTCGAGATCCTGAAATCAATGGCATCTGGAGAGATGATGTTGAAGATGTCTATATCGTCCCAGGGAAAGAGAAACGGGCGAAAACGATCGGCCACCTTACCCGGTCCGGACGCCCCTATCAGAACCCGAAGAATTCAGCGGTCGCTCCAACAACAAACGACCAAGTCGTCCCGGAAGTAGACACTCAACCAAGAGCTCCTGAGAATTCGATCCTCAAGCAGTTTCAGAAGACAAAAGCAGAGATCTCGATCTGGCAACTGATCGCGACATCCTTTGAGCATCGACAAGCTTTGCTACAGGCCTTAGGAAAATTAACTGTGCCCTCCACCTCTTCCCCTGAAGAAATAGTGGCACATATGACGAGGGACGCCCCTGACTTGAACAACCAAGTCGTCTTCTCTGACGAAGATATCCCTCCCTTTGGAGCCAATCATAACCTTGCCCTGTACATTACCGTGCAATGTCTCAAGAAGAATGTGCCCATGGTCCTTGTAGATGACAGATCTGTGGTAAATGTCATTCCCCTCAAGACTGCTCACAAGCTGGGTATTAAGGAAGCTGATTTGGTCCCAACAAATCAAGGAGTACGCGCCTACGACGGCAGTCGTCGCAAGGTCGCGGGGCTCATCACTCTTACTGTCGCAACCGGACCACTGAAATGGCAAACCAGCTTTCAGGTGGTCGACATCGACGCCTCCTTCAACATGCTCCTGGGACGTCCCTGGATTCACGCCGTCAAGGCAGTTACCTCAACTCTCCACCAGAAGATCGGGGTCCCCTTCAACGGGAAAACAATCACAATTCCTGCTTCCCCGATCAAAGCTGTCATGAGAAAGGGAATAGCCTCCCAGACCATTGAGGAAGATGACAATGAAATGTGGGGATTCCAAGCTGTGAATGCCATAAATGATGAATCAACACCCTTTTATTGTGACCCGTTTGCCAACCTCACAATCAACCGCATCCTGATGCGCCATGGTTACTTACCGGGTTTACCCCTCAATCCACTGAAGAGCACCTTACCTCCCTTGAAACAGGCTAAGGTCCCCAACATTCCCTTCAGACTGGGATATGAGCCTACCGATGAAGATATCCAGGAGATGAACCTCCTAGTTCGAAAACACAAGAAGCACGAGTTATCCTCCGTCCCTATCATCTGACCCTCAACGGATACTTTGTCCCCGAGGGAGAATCAGAGCTCTACCATGGCTTTCCGGAGCCGATCTATGACTCTGTAGCCAAGGACAGATGCCCGGGTGTGGAAGTCTTCCAAGATTGCTACTTCATCTCCGACAACACTGAAGCTGCATCAACCGAGTCTAAGCTATCGTCATGCCTCGATGGACAAGCTGTCACTCTCCTCTTTGGGGAAGATAACATCAAGCACCTCGACTATGAGGACATTATCAACATCGCCCTGATGGACATCCAATTTGACCCAACCGCCTTGATCTCCGACACTGACCCGGAGAAAGCTACACAAGGCTGGAGGAAGACCGTCAAGTGGACCGATCGCCGAGGCCGCATTCTCAAGATCACAACTGGAGAAGGCCCTATGTTTAAAGAGGGAAGTGGAGAAGAATCTGAATCTGAGTCGAGTCGGAGTCATAGTCTATCATAGCTCCTAACACTCCTGATGTTCCAGTCAAGGTCCCCTTCCCACTATTTTATCACAAGGTCATGGTTGATTTAGAGGTTGAGTCTACTAGGGTCACCCCCACTCCCATGAAAGGTGATAACCTGGAGCCTGTTCCAGGGGCCACCTCCTCTGCTGTGTCGCCTCTGACCAACCACGAGATTTTCGTCCTCTCCGAGCTTTTCGCTCGTGTCAACTTAATGAATGCTAAGTTTGCTTATGACTCGTCTCAATTTAACTGCAATGCAATTCTGAATGACTATGAGGAATTTGACTTGAGTGACTACCCACCTCACCTAGCCAAAGAACTTGACAATCGAGAAACCAGAATCCCCATCATTGAGGAGACCAAACCTATTAACGTAGGAACCGATAACACACCTCAAGAACTTAGGATAGGGACAACCCTGGACCCCTAGGAAAGACAACAGTTCATTGACCTCCTCCACAAATACAAGACGTATTCGCCTGGTCCTACAGAGATATGCCTGGGATTGACAGGGAAATTGCAGAGCACCGGATACCCATTAAGCCCGGAGCTAAACCCGTGAAGCAGAAGCTACGCCGGATGCAACCTGAATGGGCCCTGAAAATCAAGGAAGAAGTAGACAAACAATTCAAGGCCGGTTTCATCAAAGTATCTGAGTACTCTGACTGGGTGGCCAACATCGTTCCAGTACCGAAGAAAGACGGGAGAATTTGGGTTTGCGTCGACTTCAGGGATCTAAACAAGGCAAGTCCAAAGGACGACTTCCCTTTGCCACATGTTGACATTCTTATAGACAACACTGCCGAACATGCTCTCCTATCATTCATGGACGGGTATGCCGGGTACAACCAGATTAAAATGGTCGAGGAAGACATGCACAAGACTGCATTCACTAAACAGTGGGGTGCATATTGCTACACGGTCAAGCCCTTTGGCCTCATCAACGCCGGGGCTACCTACAAAGAATCGCTACCACTCTCCTACATGATATGATGCACAAGGAGATAGAGGTGTATGTCGATGACATGATCGTCAAATCGAGAGAATGGGACGGCCACATCAACGCCTTTCGAAAATTCTTCGCTCGTCTGCGGAAATATAACATGAGACTAAATCCTCAGAAGTCTGCATTCGGGGTCACCTCCGGAAAACTCTTAGGACATATCGTCAGCAAAAGAGGCATTGAGATTGATCCAACCAAAATCAAAGCCCTTCAGCAAATGCCTCGGCCTAAGAACGAGAAGGAGATTCGGGGATTTCTCGGTCAGGTTCAATACATCAGCCGCTTCATTGCCAAGCTCACCATGATTTTTGAACCAATATTCAAGAAACTTCGCGCCTCCGATCACACCGATTGGGACGACGACTGTCAAAAGGCCTTCGACAGGATAAAGGAAATCCTATCCAAACCTCCTGTCCTCATGCCACCTCAACCGGGGATCCCTTTATCCCTATACCTGACTGTCACAAACACAGCCATGAGAGCTATGCTAGCACAAACAGTCGACGGCGAAGAACGAGCCATCTACTACATCAGCAAAAAGTTCATTGAGTACGAGACAAGGTACACCCAACTGGAAAACACATGCCTTGCCCTAGTATGGTCAACCAAGAAGCTGCGACATTACATCCTCAGCTACACGGTTCACATCTGCTCCAAGATGGACCCGGTCAAATATATCTTCGAAAAACCCGTACTAAACGGAAGGCTGTCTAGGTGGACACTCATGCTGTCCGAGTTTGATCTCAAGTTTGTACCCCTCAAGGTTATTAAGGGAAGAGCAGTTGCCGATTTCCCGGCAGAAAATCCTGTCAACGAGGATCCAAGGACCGACACATGGTCACTTCTTGATGAAGACATCATTTGTGCCGATTCCGACGCATGGGACCTATACTTCGACGGTGCATCTAATATGAGAGGCTTCGGGGTAGGAATCCTCCTAATATCACCAGAGGGAGAACGTGTTCCGATCTCAGTCAAGCCGGACTTCGCCGTCACCAACAATGCCGCTGAGTATGAAGCGTGCCTCATCGGCCTACAAGCAGCCATCACACTTAGCATCAAAAGACTGAGGGTTCACGGCGATTCCTCGTTCATCATCAATCTGGTGTCCGGATCATGGAAAATCCGAAGTGATAGCTTAGCTCCCTACCGAGCAAAAATAAATCAAGAGGCCGAGTTCTTCGACCAAGTCAACTACTTCCACTTACCACGAGATGAAAATCAATTCGCTGATGCCCTAGCGAAACTTGCCGCACTCGTCAACATACCTGACGACATGACATCGATGTCCCTATGTGTCGAGAGAAGGAGCGAGCCAGCTCACATTTGTGCCATCAACAACGACGAGGGAAGCTATGATGAACCTTGGTACCAAGCCATCCTCAACTACAAAACCAAAAACAAATTCCCTCCGAACTCTGACCAAAGAGGACAAAGAGCCGTCCGTTTACTTGCATCACAATTCGTGATAAACCAAAATCAACAATACAAAAGAACACCCCAAGGGATTCTCCTCCTTTGCATTGACCATCACAAAGCCAAAAAAGTTATGGGAGAGGTCCACGACGGAGAATGTGGCCCTCACATGAGAGCAATGATACTTACTCGAAAAAACATGCGGCTAGGTTACTACTGGACCACCATGGAAACCGATTGCCGTAACTACGTCAAACATTGCCACAATTGCCAAATCTTCGCCAACATACAACACATACCACCATCCCTTTTATACACCATGATGTCACCCCGGCCATTCTCAACCTGGGGCATCGACATCATCGGGAAAGTTAACCCGGTAGGCACCAAGGGGCATTGTTTCGTCCTCGTCACCATCGACTACTTCACCAAATGGGTGGAAGCGCAGTCATATGCAGTCTTCACCGCCAAACAAGTGGCCAAGTTCATCCAAAACAACATCATCTGTAGATATGGGGTACCCCATGAAATCATCAGCGATTAGGGCTCTCACTTCCGGACGGAAACACAGACCTTGCTGGACAAATACAAGATCAAACGACATCGATCATCCCCTTACCGTCCCCAAACTAACGGAGCGGTGGAGGCAGCTAACAAAACTCTCATCACCATTATCAAGAAAATGCAAGACAACTACCGTGATTGGCCGAGCAAGCTCCCATTCGCACTCTGGGGATACTGAACCTCCATTCGAACACCGACAAGGCCACACCCTTCAACCTAGCATACGGTATGGAGGCAGTTCAACCGGTAGAGTTAGAGATCCCTTCTCTACGCATCCTACTGGAGAGTCAAGTCCCTGAGGCGGAATGGACCCGTCGAAGGTACGAACAACTCACTCTTCTAGACGAGTGACGACTCAACGCCTTGCACAACGTCCAGCTATACCAACTACGTATACAACGGGCATTCAACAAGAGGGTCAAACCCAAGAACATCTAGGAGGGCGACTTGGTCCTCAAGTCAGTTCGAGCAACGCTACCCATCGATCCGAGGGGAAATTCAAACCCAACTGGGCCGGGCCATACCTGGTCAAGAAAATACTTTTGGGGGGTGCAGTGAGACTGAGTGACCTAGATGGGGAGAATTTTACAAACCTGGCCAACCTAGACCAACTCAAGAAATACTACCCTTGAACCGTAACAACCAATGTTCCAAGCCTAGTTTTACAACTAGCGTCCACCTTAACCCTTTTCAAGTCAAGTTCCTCAAACGCGTTCTGATTTTAAATTGCATGTTTTGTCGAGTCTAAGTTGCGGCACCTTGCCCGTTTCAAATGTCCTTTGATCTGTCAAAGGCAACATCCATTTGCACTAAAACAAACCAAAACCCCTGAACTACTAGCATGGTTTGATTTCACCTCTTCAGGTGGATACGTAGGCAGTCCCTCTTATACATGAGGGATACAACCACAAAACCCAATCAAATTTACAAAACATTACGAACTACGGTCATGGTTTGATTTCACCTCTCCAGGTGAATACGTAGGCAGTCATTTCATACACAAGAAGGATACAACCATCCCCATAATCAAAAAACATCACCCATATACAAAAAACAACCCCGTCAAAAAAGGAGAAAAGGTAAAACCATTCCCTTTCCCACAAAAATACAAAAAAGTAGCCTTTCTCCCTTCCTGCAAAAATCCCACTTTCCCAAGTGCAAACATTTAGGACGATTCAAATCGAATTGCCTTTACAAAATGGATGGAAGAAACAAGCGTTCACAATTTTCGACACGAGCAATCCTCTTATTTAATTAATAAAGGAAGGGACTACAATTTCAACAACAAATAAAGCTCGACGAGTCTACAACTTGTCAAAGCTAAGGTGTCAACTAAAACACCTCACATAATAAAACAAGCACAAAACACACAATAACTAGCTAGTACAACATAATAAAATTCACAACACTAATACAACATAATAATAAAATGGGTAATGGAGGTCTTCACTCTTCCATTCTACCCTTGCCTTTTCCCTCGGCATACATCTTCCCCTTGTTCTTCTTGCTGGCCCGCCTAGCATGGATTTCCTCCTCGGAACGGATCCTCAACGGATCTAAGACGGCGACGGCCTCCGGTCTAGCACAAGACCCCATGTTCGACCCGAAACGAGCCAATGTATGTCCCACCATGTTCTTGGGACCCAAGCTTCTTCTCTTTGGTGGTCTCATCACGTCCGGGCTACCTCCATCAACATAATCCTCAAAGAAGGCACGGTTGGCCTTGCCAATCTTTCGATACTTCAAGTCGACAACCTCGTCCTTACGGAATTTGGACCTCTCTTCCAAGGACGGAGCGCGTAACCACTTGACAAAAGCGGGAGTCACCCATGTCGTGGCAACGGGGTTTGGTACCTCACAAAGCGCCCGAGTGGCCCACCATCTTTCGAAGACCTCCACAAGCTCGGAGTTTTGGAAAACATTCTCTTGGACAAGGGTATCTTGAGCGGGCACCTTTTGTTGATGCCCCATTTGCCTCATGAGCCTTTCGGGATAGATGAAGGAAACAACCTTCAAACTCACTACCATCAAAGAACGAGGACTAGCACCCGAAGCGGGCAACCCTGTGAAGGACCTCAAGTGCCACCACGGCACCACCCAACGGATGTGAGGACCACCCTCCTCCGCCAATCTCGCTGCCCAATGAGCCTCGGTAGAAGCAAAACTATCCGAGTACAACTTCTTCCTCATGGTAAGGTGACGGAAGGAATAAGAAGAAGAATCAACCGGAGGCTCTACATACCTTAGCGTCTCCAATAGCCACACTTGGAGGATCCAAACGAGGGAGCTACTCCACAAGAGCCTCCCTTGTCCAAACCTTGGATGATCTCGCCAAGCACCAACCATGATGGATCTCTACCGTGCTCCATTTGCTCAACCACATGTATAAGGGTCATGCTACCATAGCATTTTGGCCCCTCCTTCTTCAAAACATCAACAAAGAGGTACACATATACAAGGCAAAAGGCAAGAGCCCTTCTCCTAGCCACCTACGAAACATTAGCATCTAATCGGTTGGAAAAGATATTGATAAGAGCCGACATATCCACACCATGCGGAGCAAGAAGGAAGTTGACTTGACTTGTCGACAAACCCAACATGGAACGGAATTTCTCCTTGTAGCACAACCGATTCGGAGGAAGCACCGGAACACAACCCGGCCACCCACCAATGGCTCCAACTTCTTCCGCAAGGGGACAAATTTCACCTTTCGGGAAGACGAAAACATGGTGTTTCGAATCCCAAAACCGAGAACATGCTTCGAGGAATGAGGATTGCACCTTGACTTGACGGAGCACCAACAATTGACCAACTCCCATAAAAAACGAGTTGATACTTTTCGGGAGGCGACAAATCCCGACACCATTGTCGCAACGCATTCTGAAAGGCATCCATGAAATATTTTTATGGAAGGAGAAGAAGAAGTTTTGTACAGATATTTTTGTGTTTCGGATGATGAAACAATGAAGCGCAAACATCACTATTTATACAAAAATGATCAGCGCGTTTTTCAGAAAAAGGGGAGAGCTGGCTACCATCGCCAGGCTGCTCGCGCCTCTTTAGGCCCTCTCCCAGGATTCCCGCTTTGACTTGTCTTTTTCAACTTGTGTATTCTCCTGACACCTCAAACCTCCCGCCAGGACGCTCGCGCCTCTTCGGGATGGTCCAAGACATTTTGTGTTTTCTCACACTCACATTTCCTTGTTTTCGCGTTTTATGAAATCCGACACGGTTTCCATGACGCAGCTTTAAACATACGGTTTTTTCTTTCTTTTTTTTAAGGGGGAAGGGCTAGTCGCCCCGATCCGCGACGGATCGTTTCCATGTCAATCAAAATTCCAAAAATTTTGCGCTTTTTCGAAATTTTCCATCAAAATAAAACCGAAAATTGATAACACGACGTCAGTTTTCCTCAAATCTTCAAGCACTCACGAATTCGAGTCTTGACGTCACGAAAATCAAATCAAATATACTCGTAAAAATATTTTCTAAAATTCATCCCTGATGGTTTGAGTTTGAATTTTTCGAGTCATAAATCAATTTTAACAAATTAATTGCTCAATTTTCAAATTAATTCCTTTTGGGAGTCCAAACGTGACGACTTGTCGTGGAATTTTCAAAATTCATTTCAATTTTCAAAATTCAATTTTAAATTCAAGTCATCTTGGTTAATTTTGTTTTCAATCAAATGCTTTTAAGTGTTTACGTTTATGCATACGTGCTACCTGTTGCCTGTTTTCTACACTAACGATGCAGGAACTAGTGCAAAGCAAAAGGAGAATTGACAGCCGACAACGCTCCTCCGAAACACAACACAAAAAAGCCAAAAATCACAAAATGAGTTACAATCCAAAAACACATATATACAAACCGCCTCACGTAAAATACATCGACACACGTTTGATAGGGACATCTGACCGTACAAACAGGATCCAGTACAGACATCTATCATACAGACACTGGCCTAAAAAAACCATCTATCATACAGACACTGGCCTAAGACAACGAACTGGGGGCTATCTGCCACCTACCGAACTAAGCACTCCCCGTCCTTTCGCTCGGAAAAGAAAGGGAGCAACACGGGAAACAGAGGAGAAATAACGGAAGCAGAGGTGGTTACTATGACGGTAATACCTCATTCCTGCTCCACGACAAAAAAGAAGACAGTGTTTGGCAGACTTCAGATGATAAGGAGGCCAAGGACCCTGATGCGACGCACCACCCCGGTGTTAACCTCAATCATCAGCTGCCCTGTCTATAAGCCACAACGAAAAGGACAAGCCGACTACGAAAGCCGCCTCCCCTCCTCCTCGGAAGCGTCCTCCACTACCGCGGCGGGTGCATTAACCAGAGTGCTAACACCGGCCCGTCCCAAACAGCTCCTCAAAGGTCGCAGCAAGGGACCCAGCCTATCCCGAGCACTTTCCTGCAAACAAAAAACGTCAGCCGAAACTTCGGCATTACGACGGCGTAAAATGGACAAATCCAAAAAAAAAAAGAAGAAACCTGCAAAGCGGAACAAGGGCAATCCCGCCTAAACCCAAACAAACAAAACCAATTCACAAAAAAACGCACAAAAATAACGACTCGCCCTTCTTTTCAAACAAAAGATGAGTAAAAAAAACCACAACAAAAACGGCACCCCAAGACCCACACGAGGTCCGCCAACAAATCAAAATACATTCCCAAAGCAATGGGGAATTTTTCTACGGCTCAAAAAGGCAATTTATACGCCAATTTGAGCACAAACCGGTCAAACATTCAAAAACGACCGCAAAGAGGCAAACGTGATTTTATCACGCCTCAAGGCGACCTAAACTACCAATAAGGTCCATTTCAAGGCAAACTGACTCAATTCAAGCCCAAACAGGCGCTTATTTTGTCAGACATAAAACCGTCACAAAAGGCAAAAATTCTAATTTTGCCCACAATACCCAACAAAGGTCCATAATGGCAAATATGGTCTTTTCCGACTACAATACAACCTAGTGGGACCCACTACCCAAGCAAATAAACTTGGCCTTGTGAGATAAGACGGTTTCTCCACCTCACTCACGTTTTTCGAACATAGAGAGCGGGAACGGGGACCAAAATGCAAACTAAAGCACCCCTATACTCCTAAATAGGTTTCTAACCTAATGCAATCATCAATTTCACTCGAAATGGGCTCAATCAAAAACGCCCAAATCGATTTTCTAGGGTAAAATTTTCGCCCTAATTCAATTTAGCTAAAAGACCAACAAATTCAAATGGATTTGAGAGGAAATACTTACCTTGAGATGACATCGTTGACAATGGCACGAATGAAAGCAGGCAAAGGTCCAACGATGGCGATTTTTGTGGTTTATTTGTGTCGAAGGTTGAAGAAGAAGTGAGGATAATATGCGGACTAACCTCGCATCTTTTACAGAAAAATAAGGAAGCTCCCTTGGTTCGCCAGGTAGCTCGCGCCTCAATCAGGTGTTCCCTGCTCTTTCAACGAAATTTTGGGCTTTGGCCCAATTTCCCGTAATAAACTTCTAATTTTCAATGACGATATTAAGGACCGTCATTTTTCAAATACAAAAACAAATAGTGAAATCAAAATTCACTATTTTCCTTCAAAAATTTCAAACAAACGACGATCAAAACCGCCATTTTCCGTTAAAAAAAATAGTGAAAAATTCACTATTTCTTCAAATTTCAAACGACGGCAATTAAAACCATCATTTATTAAAAAAAAATAGTGAAAAATCCAAAATTCACTATTTATTCAAATTTCAAACGACGGCAATTAAAACCGTTATTTTTTTAAAATAATAGTGAAAAGTTCAAAATTCACTATTTCTTCAAATTTCAACGACGGCAATTAGAACCGTCATTTTTTTCAAAAAATAGTGAAAATTTCAAAAATTCACTATTTCTTCAAATTACAATGACGACGATCAAAACCGTCAATTTCAAAAACAAAATAATAGTTAAGAATTCAAAAATTCACTATTTCGTCAAATTTCAACGACGGCAATTAAAACCGTCAATTTCAAAAACAAAATAGTAGTGAAAAATTCAAAATTCACTATTTCTTCAAATTACAATGACGGCGATCAAAACCGTCAATTTCAAAAACAAAATAATAGTGAAGAATTCAAAAATTCACTATTTCTTCAAATTTCAAACGACGGCAATTAAAACCGTCATTTTCAAAATAATAGTGAAAATTCAAATTCACTATTTCTCCAAAATTTCAAACGACGACAATTAAAACCGTCATTTTCAAAAATAATTGTGAAAATTCAAAATCACTATTTCTTCAAATTTCGAACGATGACAATTAAAACCGTCATTTTCAAAATAATAGTTGGTAATTAAATTTCACTATTTTCACCACACATGTCAACGGCGGCACATAAACCGTCACTTCAAACGTAATAGTGAAGATTCCCAATTCACTATTTCCTTCACATGTCAACGGCGGCACATAAACCGTCACTTCAAACGTAATAGTGAAGATTCCCAATTCACTATTTCCTTCACATGTCAACGGCGGCACATAAACCGTCACTTCAAAATAATAGTGAAGATTTCAAATTCACTACTTCCTTCATATGTCAACGGCGGCACGTAAACCGTCACCTCAGTCGTAATAGCGAAATTTAAAATTCGCTATTTCTTTCAAAAAATTCAAACAGGCGGCGATTAAAACCGCCACTTCAAATTCAAAAAACGAGTAGTGAAGATTCAAAATTCACTATTCCTTCAAAATGTCAACAGGGGGCTTCCTCGCGGGACCCGCTCACTTCAACAACATCGATAGTGAAATTCAAAATTCACTATTTTCACGGCGGCATCATGAGTCCGCTACTTTCAAAACAAGCCCATCCGACGCGGCTATTCTCACGGTCAATTAACCGACCCACCATGGCTGGCGAGCCTTAATACGCATCACGGCTGGCGAGCCCTCCTCAGGTACGCACCATGGCTGGCGAGCCTTACTACGCATCGCGGCTGGCGAGCCCTCCTCAGGTACGCACCATGGCCGGCGAGCCTTACTACGCATCGCGGCTGGCGAGCTCTCTTCACATACGCACCACAGCTGGCGAGCCATTATCCGCAAACGTGCAAGGACGTATCCGAAGATGCCTCAGGTATGACTTTTTCTTATGGCTGGCGAGCCTTTGTACGTAGTCTAACGGACTTTAAACGACCCGCACGGACAGTCGACAGACTCTATACTGTCCCAGACGACAGGTCCTTGGCTCGTACCCTCGAGTCGCCTTGGCGTCGCCCTTCCCGACGGCAGGTCCTTGGCCCGAATCCTTTTGGGCCGCCTCGACGTCGCTTGGGTCTCCAGGTTGTAATATTCGATTGACCTGGGGGCTATACTTTGACTTTCGCCCTGTCCAAGACTCAGTCAAAGTGGGGGCTCTGTAGATACCCAGTATCTGCTGAGACTCCAATAAACACCTGATGAATATCGGACTATAACATGCTTTGGAATCGCGGTGTTTGATCAACAGTTTGTGTACAACTTTACGTCGGAAAACTTAAAACGATTTCGAAATAAAACATTTCAAAACTTTTCAAAAGTACCTGGAGTGTTTAATGCACGACGACGGGGTCGCAATGACACTAACTAGAGTAAAAACCGACACTGGACCAAAAACCGACTCAAAAATTCAAATTCCGACTCCAACAACGAGTCAAACCGAGTCAACCACCAAAAACAAAACATTCAAAGCCTTCTATACTAAGATTTCCCAGATTCATGAATGGTCAAGTACCAAACATGTGACTACAAATCCTAGGATAGAACAAATAATGATTGCACTTGTGTGAAAGTGACAGGACAACTCGAAGACCCGCGACGTGGCTCGCGCCTCTTTGAGCAACCCAGGTGGCCACGTCGATCAAAACTCACACAACCACTCATTTTCCTATAAATACCCCTCAAATGCCCCCATTTGAGAACTTACGCGAGTGTCCGCTCCCTCTTTTCTCCCTTAAAATTCTCGACTCGACTTCTTAAGTCACAATCCGACGCGTATTTACGACCTACCGATCGTAAATACAAGCCTTACACATTGTTTGGTACCATCATCGTGCATTAAATCACTTGACCGGCCACTTCGACCACTACACCGTTACTAATCTTAATAAAATACTCTTTTTACTTACCAAAACGATTTAAAACCGAGTCTTTTTCCGACCAAACGAGTTGTTACACTTACGTCGGTTTCTCGCCATAACCAAACATGTAAGTATGAGGGTGTAAAATCCTTCTTTTATAATGTCTTCATTTGTTTTATGACTATAACATGATAAAACATGCATAACACAATCCAAAACAAGGGATAAATGAGCCAAAACTGAGTTTTGGTCTGAGGCAGAAGCCCCTTAATGTGCACATAGGCTCGCGCCTCAATGGGGTGCCTAGGTCAGAACTCAACCGTGTTTGTTCTCGTTTTTCCCCTTTAATCCATTTTCATATTTGTAATCGGTTTTTACCATTTCAAATATTTTCAAACCTTTTTTATTTTATTTTATTTGTTTTCAACCATAAAACATTTTTCACCCTTGGTTCCTCATACCATGACGGTTAAATCCGTGTTTCGGTGATAATATTTGGTTAATAACATTTAAAAGATATTTAAAGCCTTTTATTTCATTTCTTTACATTTTGGGAGGTATTATAAAGCCTTTCATCATTTCTTTACATTTTCAAAACAAGCATATTAGTCACCAACGCAAAGTCATCCTTGGTTCTACATACCATGCCGGATTTTAATCCGGGTACGATTATGAGTATCGACTAATTATATTCAAATGAAATTATAACAATTAGTTCATTCATAATTATTTTCAAAACTATTCATGTCAAGCTTGTCAAGTCGAACCCGACACCGAATATCATCAAAATAATGACGATTATTCAAGTCCCGTTCTTTAAATCAACAAATACGGTCTAAACGACCCTTTCAAACCAAATCGGGTCAAATACCCATTTTCTATACGTTTTATAAACGTTTTTCAAATGGTCAGAGCACGGCATATAACCAGGGGAGGCCCCCTTACATCGCCGGCATGCTCGCGCCTCATAAGGCCGCCTGGCACAGGGCCTGTTCCCTTTCCAGCATTAGTCTAGGACGATCCCGACACTGGTTAGCCCGGATATAGGACGGACCAGATGACTATTTGCTCATTCGAAAATCATGTTTGCAAAATGCTTTACTAAGACAAATGGATCACGTTATACACCATAAACATAATACGGTGAATGGATGTTTAATTTCCGTCTTGCATGCATATCAACCATTAATCCAACTCGACATCTTATTCTTGATACTTGGATTAAATCAACCGACTTAGAAAGCTCTCATATGATAGGTTTAAATTATTGGATGCGCATTCACGCATTTAAACCGTTTTATCAACTTTTGCATTCAACCAACCAAGATCGATCAAGAGAGGCGCTACATGGGCGGGATTGGGTGTCCGATTAAAGTGCTTCCCAATACGTACCTTCACCTCTTACTCAGAAACTTTGGATAGTGGACGACCTTATCCAGGGCGTACGAGAGTCATTCTAGAGGTAGGATGCTAAAGAGGGACAATTCCTTATCTTTAGTACCTATGTCAAACACTGCTTTGTGCTTCGTTTGACCGAGGTATAAAGTGGATTCGAACGGGTTCCAAGAATCCCACAAATGCTTGGTGGTGACTCCGAACATCTCTAATTGTTTCGAGACCCTTACCGAGATTTAAACCGACCGATCTAAAACGATCCGGTCGAAAGCATTTTTACGCCGCCGAGCGTGGCTTTCAAAAGACCGTTGTATGTCCACAGATCGGCTGGGCTTGCAGGTGGGCCATATCCACAATGACGATGAAGGCGAATACCTTACAGAACAATATCTAGTCAAAGTCAGTGAGGATATAGTCAAGGCTAGCGAAGATCAAGATATAGACCACCTTACTCGCTCAGGACGTCCATATCAAAATGTGTCTCAGAACGGTCCTACTGTTAATGGTCCAGTTACTAACACCAATGTCATCTCACCAAATGATGGCAAAGATACATACGCTGACCATTTACTAAAACAACTACAGAAGACAAAGGCTGATCTTTCAGTCTGGCAATTAGTTGCGAGTTCATTTCCTCATCGTCAAGCTTTACTGCAAGCAATGGCTAAACTAAACGTAGCGTATGATTCTACACCTGACGACGTAGTCAACCTAGTCTTCCAAGACTCAGTTAAGCTAAGTAACCCAGTTACTTTTTCAGATGATGATTTGCCTCCTTTCGGCGCCAGTCATAACCTCGCTCTATATATTACAGTCACATGCTTAAAGAAGAACGTACCAATGACTTTAGTGAATGATGGCTCCGCAGTCAACGTCATACCACTAAAGACAGCATACAAGTTGGGCATGAAAGAATCAGATTGGACCCCTACCAACCAAGGGGCTCGAGAATACGATGGAACACGACGTAAAGTAGTAGGGCTAATTAATCTTACTATAGCCACAGGGCCTATCGAGCGAAAGGTTAATTTTCAGATAGTGGACATCGAGGCATCCTTCAATATACTTCTGGGAAGGCCATGGATTCACGCTTCCAAAGCGGTAACATCCACCTTGCACTAGAAGATCAAGATTCCTCTAGATGGCAAAGTAGTGACGATCACTTTGTCACCTATCAAGGCTGTGATAGAGAAAATGTCAAGCAATCAAGTAGTCACAGACCCAGTATACGAGCTTGGGGGATTTCAGAGCATAAATCTTATAGAGAGCGAACTGACACCTCTATACTTCAACCCATACTCCAATTTGGTGGTCAACCACATACTCAAGTCCCAGGGATACTTCCCAGGAATGCCACTAAACCCTGCCAAGAAGAATACCTTTACACCTTATAACGAAGTAAATTCTCAAAGGATACCATTAGGTGTGGGATACAAGCCCACGAAAGCAGAAGCCTTAGAAATGCTTACTCAATTCCAAGCCCGTAAAGACAAAGGAATCCAGATGCGATCCTATCTCCCTACCCTCAATGGATACTTCGTTAGGGAGAGGAGTCAAGAATATTTTCACGGATTTCCCGAACCTTGGCATTATAAGGGGACACAACTAGCTGGAATCGAGGTCTTCCACGATTGCTACTTCATCCCTTCAGAAACGGTTCCTACCGTCAAAACTCGTCAAACACCTTGTTTTGACGAACAAGCCGTTAGCCTTCTGTTTGGAGAAGACCGATTTGTCAGAGCAGCACAGGATGAGATCATTACCATGATACTTCAAGATGACCACTTCAACCCAACATCGTTAATTACCGACACCAGATCAAATCAGCAGAAAGGATGGAGAAAGTCGATAAAAAAGACCAACAACCAAGGAAAGCTCTTCAAGGTCACTACTGGAGAAGGAGAGATATTCAAAGGATAACCCAAAGACAATGAATACGAGTCAGAGTTAGAGTCAGAGTCGGAATCAGAGTCTAAGTCTAGAGAAGTCGCTAGAGAGTCTTCTTCTGTCGTCACTCCTCATCCCATTGTTTCTCCTAGCATAGCATTGCATAGTGACAACAGCTTGGGAAATGTCCCTGCAGTTGTCCCTTTACCGCCACTGACTACTGAACAGATGGCTTCTTTGTTTCAGCTCTTTTCAAAATTTAATATGAATAAATCAGATTTTGCTTACTCCTTATGTTTTTCTGCATGCAATTCTATTTACGATGATGATGAGGATGATCCTAACCCAGACTCAGTCGAATTACCTCCCTATATAATTAAAGAGATACTACAAGAGGGGGAAGGGACACCAGTTATAGAGAACACCGAACCCATCAATGTAGGAACCAGACTAGAACCCCAAGAACATAGGATAGGAACGGCCCTGAACCCAACCGAAAGGGCAAATTTCATCGACATCCTACACGAGTTCAAGGACGTTTTTGCTTAGTCTTATAAGGACATGCCAGGGATCGACGGGGATATTGCAGAACATCGCATTCCAATCAAACCAGGTTTCAAACCTGTAAAATTGAAGCTTCGTCGGATGAGGACCGAGTGGGCTCTTAAAATCAAAGAAGAAGTTGATAAACAATTCAAAGCCGGGTTCATCAAAGTTTTCGAGTATTCAGACTGGGTGGCTAACATAGTCCTCGTACCCAAAAAGGGTGGGCGAATCCGAGTTTGCATTGATTTCAAAGACTTGAACAAAGCGAGTCCCAAAGACGACTTCCCTCTACCACACATCGACATATTGGTAGATAATACAGAAGATCACGCATTGTTATCCTTCATGGACGGGTATGCCGGGTATAATCAGATCAAAATGGTCATAGAAGATATGCATAAGACAGCCTTCGTCACGTAGTGGGGCACATATTGTTATACAGTTATTCCATTCGGGCTAATCAATGCCGGAGCTACATACCAACGCACTGCGACCACATTGCTACATGACATGATGCATAAAGAAGTAGAAGTGTATCTGGATGATATGATTTTCAAATCTAAAGATAGGAAGGGGCATATCAATAACCTTCGCAATTTCTTCCTAAGAATGCGTATGTACAACATGAGACTCAATCCTCAGAAATGTGCATTCGGAGTAACGTTAGACAAGCTTCTGGGATACGTCGTCAGCCAGAGGGGAATAGAAATTGATCCATCCAAGATCAAAGCTTTAATCGAAATGCCGCAACCCCAAACAGAGAAGGAGGTTAGAGGATTTCTAGGTAAAGTGCATTATATAAACCGATTCATATCGAAGCTCACTATGATCTGCGAACCTATTTTAAAAAAGCTCAAGAAAACAGATCATACCATATGGGACGATGACTGTCAAAAGGCGTTTGACAGAATTATGGAGATATTGGCTAAGCCACCAGTGCTAATGCCTTCCCAACGAGATCAACCTCTTGGTTTATATCTCACAGTCACCGAAACGGCCATGGGGGCTATGCTCGCACAGACTGTTGGAAAAGAAGAAAAAGCTATCTAATACCTTAGTAAGAAGTTCTTAGAATACGAGTGTAAGTACCCACCTCTCGAAAAGACATGCCTCGCTCTTGTGTGGGCAACAAAGAAGCTACGCCACTACATGCTGAGCTACTCTGTCAAGGTGTATTCTAAAATAGTTCCCGTCAAATATCTCTTCGAGAAGCCTGTTCTCAATGGACGCTTGGCAAGGTGGACCTTAATGCTCTCGTAATTTGATCTCAAGTAAGTACCTTTGAAAGTCATAAAAGGGCGCGCCGTTGCCGAATTCTTCACAGATAATCATATCAACAATACCCAAGCAATAGACACGTGGTCATTTCCAGACGAGGACATCCTATAGACCAGTGTAGACTCTTGGGATATTTATTTTGATGGAGCATCGAATTTAAGAGGATTTGGAATAGGACTGTTGCTCATTTCTCTTGAAGGCGAGCATACACCACTTTCTGTCAAACTCGACTTTGAGGTGACAAATAACACAACAGAGTATGAAACTTGCCTCATTGGTCTACAAGCAGCAGTGAGCTTAGGCATTAAGAATCTTCGAGTTCACGGAGACTCATCCTTGATCATTAACCAAGTTACAGGATCTTGGAAAATTCGAAGTGAAAGCCTAGCACCCTATCAGGCTAGGATAGATCAAGTTGCCCAATTCTTCGATCAGGTCACTTATCTACACCTACCTCGTGAAGAGAATCAATTTGCAGACGCTCTTGCAAAACTTGCATCTTTGATTAATATGCCAGACAAAATGGTTGAAATGCCTTTATGCATCGAACGGCAGTCAGAACCGGCCTGCGTACACCTTCTTACAGATGAAGAAGAAAGCCCAGAGGAACCTTGGTTCCAAGCCATTCTAAACTTCAAACTTAATGGTACATACCCACCAGATATGGATAAGAGGGGACAACGCACCATACGCCTGTTAGCCTCTCAATACCTCCTCATGCAGGGAGAATTGTACAAAAGAACACCTCTTGGTGTCGTCTTGCATTGCCTTGATCATTCACAGGCACAAAAAGTGATGGAAGAAGTTCACGATGGAGAATGCGGTCCTCACATGAGTGGACCCATGATGGCAAAGAAAATCACGCGTCTAAGATATTACTGGACGACAATGGAGTCAGATTGTATTAAATACGTCAGACATTGCCATAATTGCCAGATCTTCGGAAATGTGCAATATGTTCCTCCCTCAATGCTTTACACCATTGATACGTGCAATTTATATTGCCTTTTTAGCCTCTTACTGCACACATTTTCATGTCATTTTCTATAGTTTTGATTGCAAAATGCCCCGAATAGGCTGCTTTGGTTTGTTTCGTCTCATTTGTAGGAACGGACCTCAAAGTGGTGAAATCGTGCCTTATTCGTTCCTCCAAGCATGCATTTATGGAGATGGAGGATTTAGAGCGGAAGTGCTATGCCTCGGGAAGCGTGAAGGAGTCATTTGAAGCTGACCAAATGAGATCAAGCTATTTTCAGTTGCTGAGTGCTCGATCGAGAGCTCTTTTGGTCGATCGAGTGGTTTTGGCGCTTGCTGGAGTTCGATCGAGTCCCTGCTGAGCTCGATCGAAATAGGCTAAATTGAAGGCTCTCGATCGAAGCCCTGACTTGTTCGATCGAGAGGATTTGCTGAAGAACTGCTCGATCGAGAGGAATGAAATACCTCGATCGAGAGGTTTGCTTATTTACATGGGATATTTATTCCGTGATTATCTTAGTTTAGTTAATAAACTCTTCCCTATATAAGGTGAAGACGTTATTAATACACTTTACAACTCTTTACACTCTTTAATCAATCCCTGATTACTTTAAGCAGACACTTTGCTCTTAATTCCGGATCTCAATTTGTAATCTCTCTTCACTCGTACTCTTAATTTAATTCCTCTTGTTTTCTCTTAATTGTTTTTTCCTTAATTTCTGTTTAATCATTTTTATTAATTTATGCACTATCGTTCTTTTAATCAATCTATTATGTCTCTTGTTAGTTTATTCATCGTTATTATTGTTAGTATTATTAATATCATGAGTAGCTAATTCTCTCTATGTTAGGATTAGGGGAGCCATGGTAGTGAGTTGACGATGTTGTGAATAGGTTAGATGATTAAAATTGTGAGAACTGTTTTATGACAATATAATTGTAATTGTTTAGTTGAGTGCATGCTTCTAAACTAGTTAAATCGGTTAAATTCAGACCTAGATCGGAAGATTAGAATGAACAGACCTGTTATGAACAGTAGGCTACACTAATGAGGACGGAAGTTAAGTTAGTTGTATTCTAGGGCGGATAGCGGACCGGAAGGACCTTTCCCTTACCTTTCTCACATTAGATCATCTGCACTATTTATGACTGAGTTGATTAACTGCCATGATGAACCGACTTCCTGACATATTTCTCTTTAATTGATCACATCTTTATTTCTCTTTATTCTTATTGCTTTGTTCTCTTGCCTTAATCCTTTTAGTTTATTAGAAATCAATTTAAAACCCCCAATTGTTACCTCGACAGACTTAGATAGCAGATAGATATAATAGCCTTCCTGTGGAGATCGACCCTACTTCCACTAGCTTCTGTTGGTTGTCTTAGGTATTTATTTTTGGTACTAAACGACGGGTATCAAATTTTGGCGCCGTTGCCGGGGAGGCAATTAGCCTATTTATATGTTTATTTACGTTTGTCTTCGTCTCAGGGAATTTTTAATTCCTTGAGACCGTTCTTATTTATTTTCTCTAGTATTGTTTATGCCCAGGTCTAACAGGTCAGAATTAGTATCAGCTGATCCTGAACCAGAGCGGACTTTTCGCTATAGACAAATATTGATGAGAAAGAATCAAAAGGAAGCCTTGAGTACTTTTGAACCCGATCTTGAACACTTCTTATTTGTAGAAGACCAGTCTTTTGAAGAAGACAATTCTATTTTTGCAGCCAATTCAGTGAAGATGCCTAATATCGCGAGTCATTCTGAGCATACAGCTGCTTTCATTCCTAAAGGTTTCAACCTAGCAACAGAGGATGGCAGTACACTCGACATTCGGCCGTCTTATATTAATTTGGTCGAGAGTAATATGTACCATGGGGTAGCTGGTGAGGATCCGCGTAAGCATATGGAAGTCTTCACAAACTACTGTTCTATCATTCCCGCTACTAAGGGAGTGACGCAGGACAAGATTGAGGAGGTTCTATTCCCTTTTTCACTAACTGATGGAGCTCGAGAGTGGCTCACTGATCTTGATAGAACTGCGGCCGGGATTACTAACTGGGAGACCCCGGCCCTAGCCTTATATAAAAGGTACTTTCCTCCATAACGAACTAATCAGCTGCGAAGAAAAATCACGAGCTTCAAGCAAACTCCAGATGAGAACTTATATGAGGCGTGGGGTCGGTTTAAGAAGCTTGTACGGTCCGTTCCTCATCACGGTTTCGATCAGTGGTTTTTATGCAACCAATTTTATAATGGATTGTATGACGACCACCGTGCTATTTTGGATGCTGCATCAAATGGTCGATTCCAAAAGAATATCGATGACAAGGGCCCATGACGTTCTTTGGCATCCGCGAGAGTCATTCTAGACATAGAATGCTAAGGGTAACGAGCTCTTAGTGTTCATGTCATTACTTTGTGTCTTGACATGGCACGAGGTATTCGAACGGTTCCAATTTCCCATAAAAATTGGTGGCGACTCCACAAATGCACGCTTATTCAACCTTTCACCGGTTTCAATGCCTCACAAATCGGTAACGGCCCGTGGGAGAAGTACCGCCGCCTTAAACATAAACAACGCGCGGGTGCGCACGGCGCGGGTGGCCCATGTCCACAGGGTTGGGTTTGGATAAGAGGAAAATCCCGAAATAAAGGTTCACGGGTACTGAACAGTGTCACTCGGCCGAGTGACAGGTTCACTCGACCGAGTGCACTCCACTCGGTCGAGTAGCACACTTACTCGACCGAATGGCACCTCATTCGGTCCACTGACACTCTACTCGGCCCAGTGCAATTTCACTTGGTCTAGTTTAGGTCTTACTTGGTCTAGGTTATGATCGTTCCCTCACTTCCGAGTAGTCATGGGTCTCGTTACGTGACCCGAGGTCCTTTATGGGTTCCTAGAATAACCGGGTATTACAGAAAGTGGGTCATTATAATTAAGGTGTGATTAAGAAGAAAAATATTGATGACCCGATTAACTTGACCTTTTGCTTGGGGATGGTTTTACACATTTTATTTGTCTCATATGTTCTATTGACGCTTATTAAGTTTAAGATGAATATATACCTGTTTTAAACAAGAATTTATATATCCCTTAATAATTATTGTGTAAGAACATGATGAATCTTTAGTACCTAATGAGTCAAATTAAGCAATTGCTGGCTCAGCTCGAAAAGCTTGTGTGCCGCTCGAGCATGTGTGATTAATTAGATGCTCTTATTATAGATAAGTATTTATCATACGTATTGTAGATACCCAGTATCCGCACCTCCCGAAAACCACTCGATAATGATCGGACTATAACGTGTTTTTGATATGCGTGCGTGGATTGGCTATACATGAGACGGTTTAATGCACTACTCGAATATGAAAAATGATTTCAAAAGTTTTCTAACTTAATTTGCATTAAAATAACACTATTTAGAGTTAAAACCGTCTTCGGACCCAAAACCAACTCAGAAACCCGCAACTCGGCTCAACTTGAGTCAACCCGAGTCAACCCAAATATCGAATGTCAAAAATAATGCCATGAATATCTTCATCATGTCATTTCCATTAAATGACCCTAATTAGAGTCAAAACCGTCTTCGGACCCAAAATCGACTCAGAAACCCGAGTTGAAATGACCCTAATTAGAGTCAAAGCCGTCTTCGGACCAAAAACCGACTCAGAAACCCGCAACTCGAGTCAATCTGAGTCAACCCGAGTCAACCCAAATCTCGAATGTCAAAAATAATGCCATGAATGTCTTCACCATGTCATTTCCATTAAAATGACCCTAATTATAATCAAAACTGACACCGGGCCAAAAACCGACTCCAAATTCAAATCCCGACTCACACGGGTCAAACCCGAGTCAAGCACACAAAACACCTACCTCAAGTAACACCAAAAATCATCTTATTAGATGCCCATATTATTACACGACATCTCATTTGGTTACCACAAATCAAACCAACCAAATAATAGATGGAGCAAAGGTCACGTCCAAATTGAAAAGGACAATACACCCATTTGTATCACAAGGTAGCTCAAGCCTAAAGTAGGTGTCTGCTTAGCAAACTCAACCGACCTACTATCCCACATTTCTCTATAAATACCCACCATCACACAACACAATCCTCACGCGAGAGTCCGCCCCCTCCTTCTCCCTTAAACTTCAAGACCCGACTTCCTAAGTCACAAAATCGACACGTGTTTATGACCTACCGATCGTAAACACAAGCCTTACACATTTTTTTTGGTACCATCGTCGTGCATTCGACCGACCCATTCGACCAACTCAACATTAATCAACATGTTTTTCAACAACATATTTTCAACTCATTTTGAAAACAAAATCCTTTTTAAGGCACTCTTTTAAACGTCTTTGATCGTGAGTAGTCGCTACGAGAAAACCGTCTCTAAAGTCGTCTACCTTGCAAACATCAATATACGTAAGTTTGAGGGTGTAATCAACTCATTTATTTCATGTCTTTACTGTTTTCATAACTTTATAAATATGAACAATGCATAACACGATTCAAACATAGGTTAGACGAGCCAAAACCGAGTTTTGGCCCGAGATAGAAGCCCTTTCCTATGCAAAGAAGCTCGCGCCTCTTGTGGGTTATCGGGTCAGACTCATCCGTGTTTGTTCTCGTCTTTCCTCTTTATTTCTTTCTTATTTGTAATCGGTTTTTACCATTTCAAATGCTTCAAATCATTTTTTATGACAAACTTTTTAGCCATAAATTATAATCACCCTTGGTTCCATATACCATGACCGTTAAATCCGTGACTCGGTGATATTAATTGTTTATTATATTTTAAAGGAAATTCGTTTCTTTTATTTACCATTTTAATTCATTTTCATGATCAACATATTTTGACCATTGCAAAAATCATCCTTGGTTCTTTATACCATGACGGTTTATTCCGTGACTCGATGATATTATTGGTTAATTACAAATTAAAGAGTATTTTAACCCCTTTTCATTTTATTTACCATCTTTCTCATTTATTTACATTTGCAATATATTAGTCATAATTCATAATCATCCTTGGTTCTTTATACCATGTCGGTTTAATCCGAGTACGATGACAAACTTGACTAATTACAAATAATTGAACTTAACATAGTTAGTTCAAATCAAACATTTTACATTTTTATTTGTAAACTATGCTTTTCAAACTTGCAAATTTGACAACGAATATTACTAACATAATAATAATTATTCTGAGTCATGCAAATCATACTTGCAAATCATTAATCACAAAAAATGGTTTTAAACAACCTTTTTAATAACCAGGAGGCACCTCTCGGCCCGCCTTATGGCTCACGCCCCAAGAAGCTACCTGTTTCCACCTTTTAAAACCTGGGCAGAGCCCCTTCCCTCGCCAATAGGCTCGCGCACCAATGGGGCTGCCTGGCACTATTTCGTCTCATTTTGATACTTGTCTAGGACGATCCCGATTACGGTTAATCTGAATACATGACGGATCCGATTGACAAGCATACGTTTTTACACTTTGTCACTTGACACCCTTTTTCAAATAATGGATCGTGTTAAGCATCATAACCCGAATTTGGTAAATGGATGTTTAATTTCTGTTCTCACATGCAAATCAATCTAAATCCAACTTGACATTTTATACTTGATACTTGGATTAAATCAACCGACATAGAAAGCTCTCACATGTTAGGTTAAACTTTTGGATGTGCATTCATGCATTTACCGTTTTATCGACTCTTGCACTTAAACAACCACGATCGATCAGTGGAGGCCGCTAACGCGGTCGGGATTAGGTGTCCGATTAAAGGGCCTCCCAATACGTACCCTCATCCCTTACTTAGAACCTTTGGATAGTGGATGGTATTATCCAGGGCATACGAGAGTCATGTTAGGCATAGAATGCTAAAAGGGGGATGAGTCCTTATCTTTAGTACCTATGTCAAACACCGCTTTTTGCCTTGGTTGACCTTGGTATAAAGTGGATTTCGAACGGGTTCCAGGCATCCTATAAATGCTTGGTGGCGACTCTGAACATCTCTAATTGTTTCGAGACCTTTACCGAGACGAAACCGATCGATCTAAAACGATCAGGTCCAAAGCATTTTTACGCCGCCGAGCGTCGCTTTCAAAAGACCGCTGCATGTCCACAGATTGGCTTGGCGTGCAGGTGGCCCGTGACCGCAGATCGGTAGGTGGCCCAAATCCACAGACCGGCATGTGGCCCATGTCCACAGATTGGCGACTCCGCTGGGAAAAACTAGGACACTTGTGTCTTTGTGATATTTAGAGATGAAACTCGAACGAGGTTGTGGTTTAAGTGCATTAATTGAGATTACGGTCATAAGTCGGGTTCCTTGTCCGGGCCCACAACCTAGCCTTTATCGACCAATTGGCTCGTCCCGTTGGCGTGAGTTTTCTCATCCCCGCGTTTCGAATCCCGATTAAGTCAAGCATACCATTGACATTACACATTTCTGTTTCGTCAAAGAGCTTTCACTTCCTTCGAGCACGAGGCTAGGGCACCCTCCTTACACATTTTGTTTGGATTGGTATCCCTCTCGAAAATCGAGGTTTGATTGCTTGGGGTGTAACCCACCCTATTAAGCCAAAACCCGTGTCAGCATTATGCATAATATAATGAAACTGCGAGTGCATATGTGTTATGTGATCATAAGTCCTTCTGTGTCATTTTCAAACTTTCAAAACATTATTTTTCGCCGTTATAATGGCCATTTCAAAACCCGAGTTTTACAACCGTTTCAAAACACCTTTTTATGCCGTTATAATGGTCATTTCAAAACCTCGGTCTTTCGCCGACCGTCGCATTTTAACACGCTTTTTTAGGCCATCGTAATGACGATTTTAAAACCCGGTTTTCTACGACCATTTTAACACGCTTTTCTAGGCCGTCGTAATGACGATTTTCAAACTCGGCTTTTACAACCGTTTGAAAACACCTTTTTATGCAGTTATAATGGCCGTTTCAAACCTCGGTTTTCCGCCGACCGTTGCACACCTTTTTATGTCGTTGTAATGACGATTTCAAAGCCCGGTTTTTCATAACCGTTTCAAAGCACCTTTTCATGCCGTTATAATGGCTATTTCAAAACCCGGTTTTTACAATCGTTTCAAATGCACCTCTTCATGCCGTCGTAATGACGATTTCAAATCTCGGTTTTCACAAACCATTTAGAAATACCCTTTTACGTCGTCATAATGGCCGTTTCAAACCTGTGTCCCTCGCCGACCGTTGCATTCTCAAAGCGCCTTTTTACGCCGTCGTAATGACGAATTCTACCCTCGAATTTTCAAAATTCGAAATCAGTTTTTCAAACCGTCGTAATGACGATTTCAACCCGTGCAACTTTCCAAATTTCAAATCTCGTTTTCTAAATCAAATTTGGCTTTTCTAAGCCGTCGTAATGACGATTTCAATTCTTACAATTTTCGATTTGCATACCGTCTTTCAAATTGTAATGACGAATTCAATCCTCATAATTTCCAATTTCAAACAATTTGAAAACAAATTTAACCGTTTTCAAATTTCAATTCAAATTTCAAATATTTGAAAACAAATTTAACCGTTTTAAAATTTCAATTCAAAATCAAATCTTTGAAAACAAATTTAACCGTTTTCAAATTTCAAATTTCAATCCAAAATCAAATCTTTGAAAACAAATTTAACCGTTTTAAGATTTCAAATCCAATTTCAAACCATTTGAAAACAAATTTAACCGTTTTCAAACTTCAATTCAAAATCAAATCTTTGAAAACAAATTTAACCGTTTTCAGATTTCAAATCCAATTTCAAACCATTTGAAAACAAATTTAACCGTTTTCAAATTTCAATTCAAAATCAAATCTTTGAAAACAAATTTAACCGTTTTCAAATTTAAATTCAAAATCAAATAATTTGAAAACAAATTTAACCGTTTTCAAATTTCAAATCAAAACTCAATCTTTGAAAACAAATTTAACCGTTTTCAATTTTCAACCCAATTTTAAATCCTTTGAAAACAAATTTAACCGTTTTCATGGCCATTGTGATGACGATTCCAATTTCTTCAATTCTCGATTTTCAAATCCGTGATTCGGAATTTCAAAAGCCGTCTTCGGAAACAAAACATTATTTTTAGAGCCACCGCGATTTCAACTTAAACCGTCTTTTAAAAACAAACCTAAGACAACCCTTTCAATTGGCCGACCTTCTAAAGATTCCTACTCTTCGGAAGCCGTCCATAAAATGACAAATGAATCTTTTTGAAATTTTCTATTTTTCGAAAACTTCAGTCCACCTTTCTGATTCAGCCTCGAGTCAATTAGAGTCCAGTCGATTTCAAGACAAGTCGTCTAGATAACGTTGAGTCTCCGCCAAAGTTAGTACCTACCTTCTGGTCTAGGTCGTGTCGCCTAATTGTCGAGACATCTTCAATGGCGTTAGCAGAGTCAAAACCTCTCGGGTATTAAACCCGTCTTTTCCCTACATCACGGGTCAAAGGTCAAGTTTGTGTACATGTCTCGTCCAACGGCGTCACTCCACCAACAAACACCCAAACTCTGTCAGAAGTCGTCTGCCTAGGCATTCACTATGCCAAAGTCGACACTCGAGTCTAAGTTCAACGTCATGTACCAAGAGTTCAAACACAAGAGGTCATTCACGATCTTTAATGAACTCATAACTTAGTCACACTGCCACGTCTTCACAACAAAACTGCCTTTTGTACATATGTGTCGCACTTGCCTTTGTTTGTGCAATCCCTTGCCAAGACAAGTTATAACGCCTATCGTTATGTCAAATAGGAATCCCTTGGGTGCCATCGATCGTCAACCAGGAACTCAAGAAGCTAATCCATCTGCATCCACCATGACTCATGCTGAAACCAACAACATGGTTCTTCGACTCCTAGCTACCGTGGAAAACTTGAGCACACGCCTCTCCCAAGTTGAGGACAAACTGGTAACCGGAAATTTTCCCTCTTCTGAAATTGAGCAAAGGGTTAAGCTCCTTGAAAGCCGACTACTTGCCAACGACAAAACCAACCCTGGTTGGAAAGCTACCAAAGCCACTGAAGCCAATTCTTTAGGTGCTCCACCAACCAAAACCGGACGACCTCATGGGTCCTTCCCTGATTTGGGCATGCCTTATGCCACAGCCTTGGAAAGGCTAATCTCTAAAGGAAAGCTCAAACCGATTGGTCCAACTTCGGAAACTCTACCAAACAAGCGAGGTCGAAGATGGAATAGAAACCTCTTTTGCCAATATCCCCAAGGTCGCGGACATGACACTGAAATGTGTCTCCCTCTAAAAGGCGTTATCCTTGATATGATTGAAGAGGACGAGTTACCATAACCTCCCTCAGCAAACAACAAAAACAACCCTCCAGAAAACCCTATTGGACACAGTGAGGAATCTTCCCTCGATTGCTCTCACCTCATCTCTCCTGACGATGAGAAAATTCATGCAATTGATGAGGATGGCATACAGATCGCTATAATGCTGCTCTCCGTCTCCATCAACAACATATTCTCAAAGCTGCAAGTGGCTATCGATGATTTGAACACTCGGGTAGATAATTTGGAAAAGTGGTGTGGTAGTACCGAAAATGAACCTGGCCATCAAGGAAACCAACCCTCCGTTCACCAACCAATAACTGCTGAAAATGAGGAGTCATCCAATGGTTCCCACATCCATGAACCCACAAACAAAAAACATGAAATTGCCTCACCAAACTCCCCTTCAAAATACGAAGCAATTTCCTCAAAACTGTCCATTGACAATGACCAAATCTTGTTTCCGCCCAGAGTTACCAAAAACAAAACTCACAAAAACATCCCAAAAAACACCAATGTTGGAATCATGGGAAAACATCAAAGGGTACTCACAGATCTGGGAATACCATACCACACCGCTCTGGAGGTACTTGCTTCAGAAGGATTATTGCAACCCATTGGTCCGACTCCGGACAAACCTGAACAACAAAGAATCTGTTTCTGGAACGGTAATGCTTATTGCCAATACCATCAAGGCAAGGGCCATGACACCGAAACCTGTTTCAAACTCAAGCATGCCATTCAAGATATGATTGAAGCTGGCAAAATCATAATTGCACCTCTCAGTCAAGACAATCCTCTTGGATGTATCAAGTCAAACAACAAGGTTGAACGTTCTCAAAGGACATTCACTAGACTCAACACAACCTATGTCGCAACTCTTCAAAAGCTCATGACTGAAAGGAAGCTACAACCAATCGGGCCCACTCCGGACCCATCTGAATGCAGAAAACCCGTTTCTGGGACGGTAGTGCCTATTGCCAATATCATCAAGGAAAAGGTCATGACACTGAAACATGCTTCAAGCTGAAACATGTTCTTCAAGATATGATCGACAACCATCAACTGATAGCTTCATCCCTATGCCAACCAAGTGATGAAGACAACCCTAATGAACATCTCTTTCTGCAAGGAGATGAAAGCCTCATGGACTATTATTATCATATCATTCCCAACAACGAGAGTGAAGTGCTCAAGTGGGTCAATGCTCAAGACCAGACATTCAAGCCGCTAGATGTTGCAAAGGAGATTCAAGGAGGAAGATGATGATTAGGAGTCCGTGTCTACGATTGAGTCCGAGTCCGAGTCCGAGTCTTAGGCTTTCTCATATCTATCCTAGTGTCTGTCCTTTTATTCCTAAATGATAACTGGGGGCTGTCCCCATGAGTCACATGTATCCATCGAGTTTGTGCTAACATCTTATTTATCTAAATAAAAGCACAATTTCCAACTATCATATATTCTCCTCTTTACCATTTCTTGTTGACAATGAGAATTGATTTGAGAATTGATTTAAAACAAATAATATGTTCTAGTTCAATGTGAGTACACTCGAATGACGTTCCGTACTGAGTAAGCGGAGGACTCGAAACTCCGTGTCCATTCTCTTTACCTATTCCATGTCTGGTAATAGAAATCTTTCATTAGCACCCGATCTAGAACAAGATCTCAATCAAAGGGATCCTACGACGAACCTAGATAACAAACCAGAACCTCTCCTTGTTCATGGTCAATGACAGAAGGCAAGCTCATTCCTCACAAAAACATCCCATCACCAAATATCAACCTCTCACCAACATACACATTGTAATACCCACCCTTTTTGGGACCCTTTGACCAGCGTTGACTGACCTTGGGAGCGGGATTAGTCTTAGAATGGTGTGCCAAAACCATCTTGTGTTGCGAGTCATGAGTGGTACTCGATAGAGTAGAGGCTACTCGATCGAGTAGCTAGGTTACTCGATCGAGTAGGGGGTCACTCGATCGAGTATGTTGGGTACTCGATCGAGTACCTAGTTTTCAGCGAGGGTTTTATATCGCGTTTTGTTAAATCCGCAAATCACTTCCGCCACTCTCCTCCTATCCTTCAGTCGCCTCTTTCCCTTCCCTTCACCTCAAAACCTCCATGGAAGCCTTTGGAAGGTCCTTGTGCCTTAGGAGAGCGTCACTTGTGTCGGGTAGCGGTCTCTTGCTGAGTTTTCTCCCTAATAGGTATGTCATAATCATCATCCGTGTCCTTGTTCTTTAAGTTAGGGTTTGCTTGTTAGTAATAGATAATTGTATTGTGGTTATAGGCGTTGCTTGGTTGCTGGACATGTTGTTTGTCGGCATGGATTGGTTGCGGTTGCTTAAAGGTAGGTTCGCCTACTCAGTTTCTGTAGATGGTCTAGTGTGTCGGTCGTTGTAGTTGTATTGTGATCGTTTAATATCGTAATTTTATTGTGACGGCCGTGTGCATTTGTGATGGTGGTTGTTGTCTCTGGTTCTCGAGATATGTCTCGGCTGAGTGGGGTCACTTGCGGGAGTGGCTTCACGCCCTAGTTTCGCCCTTCGTGGAACCCGCCACGGAAGGGGATATGCACATTAATGGACAGGGTTATCGCTCGGTATGATGAGCGGGGATTTGGTGGGTACGGCTGCGGTCCCCCACTGGCAGGGATCGGGTCCAAAGGGACGATCGATGTGGTTGGTTGGATTATCGTGATTGTGTGTGTGAGACTGCTAGCATCGTATTGTGTTGATAGTTGTAGTTGTTATTGTTGTGTCTTATCTCAGTACTGACCTTGTGTGGTTGTTTGTTTGTTATGTGTCTGCCGTGATCCCTTATAGTGAGCAGTCGGTCTTAGCAGGTGTTGATGTTGTTGATAGCTGGAGTCCGGGCAGGGATGAGTCCTCACGAGATATGATGGTCATAGCGAGTAGTCTTTGAGTTGTATCTTTATATCGTTTATTGGTTTAAATCGCTTGTAATATAACTTAATAGTTCTTTTATCGACATTTGATTATTACTATCCTCGGGCAACCGAGATGGTAACGTCCTTATATCCTAAGGAAGGCCTGGTTAAGGCTCCTCTGAATATGAGGGTGTTACAAAGTGGTATCAGAGCGACGATTTTGGAACCTGTAACAAATGAACATAATGAACGTAGGGAGTCTAATAAAATGAATCTAGTGTATGTGTAATGGGAGCCCCAGCTGATGCTAGATTTTGGGTGAGTAGGCGCCCCTCATTTCAAAATCTTGGCCCCATGACACTTAAGCCAGTCACATGGTATGGGAATGTGGAGTCCGTGTGTCTATGTGTGATATGTATGTTAATTGTGCCGGTGCTACCTCTGGTTAAGTCTTTGTTAGAGCTAATAGGGGTGTGATAGTGGTATTTGGGCCGCGTTTAGTAATCATTGGTGAAATTAGTGGAGTTTTTAGAATGATTAGTGAGTTTATACGATGGTTATGAGATATGTGACGGAAGTTTACGTAATAGAGATGCGTGAAAAGGTGGAATTGAATGCCGTGACATGAAGAGTGAACATGTAGGTGTTTGCTATAAGTTAATGATGACGGGAGTCATATACGAGTTTATAAATCCTACAGTAATTTCCATGATAATAGTTATAGTATGGTTGAGTTATAATTCGAGTCATAGCATATAGTAATGCATTTATGCCTTATTCGTTGGTTGGAATTTTTCCGCTGCGTAATATTTGATTCGTGCAAGATGAATTGCTTATGATAGAAGGTGAGACATGATTGAATAAGTTGTTTGAAAAGTATGTAATTATGTGATAAGTGAAAGAAAGAATTGATGTTAATTATATGTTTCAAATTGAAGTGAACACGAGTTTAGTAGTAACAAGTAAAGTAAGTTTAAGTGTAATATGATGGCATGATTAGGTTTATAAATAATTCGGTGGCAGGTAAACCGAGTTGGGTAACTTGTATAGCGTAATGTGACGTGTCTCTTAGTTGTTGAAGGATTGCATTTTGCGCGATAATGGTTGTAATACGGGATGGAGTATGACAATTCGTGCCAATTCCGAACTAAGTTTGGAATCGACACACAATGTTGTTTTGCAGGAATCTTCAAGTTACTTCGTACTTCTGACCGAGTACTTAACTATACTTGACCGAGTGCGAGTGCTTACTTGACCGAGTAGACCTCACTCGATCTAGTTAGGAAGTGATGGCGTCGGGATGTGGGGAAATTTCCTACAGATACTCGACGAAATAGCTCCTACTCGATCGAGTAGGGTGGTACTCGATCGAGTATCCTAGGCACTCGATCGAGTAGGATGGTACTCGATCGAGTACCCCAGGCACTCGATCGAGTAGGTTACTGAGCAGTGAGACATGCGGGTTTCATAAAACCCCTATTCTTTCTATTTCTTTCCCATTGTCCTCATTCTTCCTCTATATTTCGAAGCATCTAAACCTATTTCCTCCCAAAATCTCTCTTTCTCTTGGGTTGGTGGTGATTCTTGGGGTTGATTTCCTTGCTTAATTTCGTTTCTTTACTTTGCTACTCAATCAAGGTATGCTATTCTTCCTATTGTACATGGTTTATTGATTTGAATGTGTTAGAGAAGTGCAACAATCTGAAATTTCGATTATTATGATCAATTTGGTGCTTTTAGTTGTTGAAATATGATTCACATGCCTCCTTTCCATGTTTGCTTGTGATTAATTGCTGTAAATCAGACTAGAAATTGCAAAGATTGAACCCGAAATTTCTAGGGTCTCCAAAATTGAAATCGATTTTTGATTGTGTTACAATGGTTAGATGGTAGAATTGAGCCTTAAGTATTGTTTATATCATGTTGGGGGATATATTTTGATGATTTTACCTTAGAAAGTTGCCTTAAAACTCCGTCTTAAAAGTGCCTCAAATGGAAATTCGTGATTTATAATTGGAAAATTGGTGTTGTGAATGACATTATAAGTATAAGTTGAACTTTAATATGATAATAGAAACGATAATTGATGAAAATATGCCAAAATTATCACAGCTGTAAGGACCGTCTGAAAATTTTAAGTGAATTGTTGTTCATAATATTGAAGGGTGATAATGATATGTTCCAAATTATTCTTTCCCATGAACTTGTAAGAATGCCTCACATGTGATTAGAAGTGTGTTTGGAATAACCTTAGAATCATGCTAGGATATTCGAATTTGTTGAGCATATGTAATCACCATGATAATTTCTTTCACAACTATGGCATATGAGTAGTAGTAATCTAAGCTTGTATGTGAAATTTTGGAAACTGCTGGTGAATGTGTGTACCTAGCTAAGTGTTCAATGTTAATGGCATGAATTATGTGCTTCACATGTCGAATTTGTTGGTGAAATTTGTGTACCTAGCTGAGCATGTAAAGATCGAATTACGTGAAGTATATGTTTACATGTTTATACAAGTTTGTTTGAACATATGCCGAAACAGATGCCGAGACTGAACCTAGGAATCCACCAAAGTAAACGGGGGAGGGGTAATCCACCTGAGATGGGGGAAGGGAGTGGACCTGTGGTACCCGCAGTTCCAGAGTACCCTTCAGTGGTTTTTGTTGATTTCAAGCAGAGAGAGCGTTTTGTAGCCTTACAAAAACGCAAAATGAGACCTACGAGGTGTATAGACACTACTTTGTTGGAGGAATTGGATATAGAGACGGATGTCCGTCATATTTTTGAGACCTTTGGCCTTATGGGTTTGTATAGGCTGAGGAAACACTCTTATCCTTTTCTTACCTTGGAGTTCATGAGCTCCTTTATCTATGACCCCGCTGGCCAGACCGTTGAGTTTCGGTTGATGAACACTAGTTTCTTGCTTTCTATGGATCAATTTGCTTCTCACCTTGGGTTGGCTAAGCCTCCTAAGGACTCCATCACCGACATCCCTGCTGAAAGCGGTGTATGCCGCCTAATGCCTTGCCTGACCGGGAAACCAGCTCCTACCTCAAGCAACATGCTGATTAATGACGTTCAGCATGTTACTTTGAGGGTCTTTCTTCGTTCTCTTTCAAACCTCCTTTATGACAGAAAGGATATCAGTAAGCTGAACAACCATGAGGTGTTACTTCTGATGTCTTACTTGAACCCGGAGCGGACCAGGAAAGTGGTCTTCAATGCTCCTTCCATGGTTTGTGCCGCCCTTGCCTTGATGGCCACTGCCTCTACCCGGTACTTGAGTTGTGGCGCTATCGCCACTCGGTTAGCTGAAAAGCTAACCTCTTTCAAGGCTTCTTCGGAGTACGTGCCTCTAGTTACCCCAGTGCCCACCATGGACCGTGAATACTATCTCGACCTGAATTGGTTGAGGACTTTGGCTGACGGTAGCCTAGCTTGGAGGGTGTGGGGCATGAGTTGGATGAAAATTCCAGCTCCTGAGCACCTCCCACCCACGGAGCCCTTGGAGCCGACGGTAGCGACGGTGGACTCCGATGATGAGGAGGAGGAGGAGGATGATGATAGACCCCGCCATCTGCAGACCTACCTCATCGACGACACCATTCTCCAGGTGATGCCGGAGCCGACAAAGGGCGATAATGCATCGGTCGTGGCAGTGGAGAGACCTAGGTTGGGGAGAGGACCCCATCGAGTGAGGGAGAGGACCTCAGAGACTAGACCACGGCCGGTGGCACCACAGCAGCAGCAGTCTTTTCCGTGCTACCCTTACCTCGACACCCCTGAGACGCGATCCAGCTACTTGGCGGAGAGAGTGTCATCTACTTTGACACTCAGGAACATGCACGAGATGGCGTACACTCAGGGGATAGGGACCGAGGGACCTCACCCGGTTTGGTGGAGTGGAGTTGGGGACTACTCAGGGGTTTTCCATTCCTACGGGGTGGAACAGTCGACGTGGGGGACACCTCAGTCCTTTGCCTACGGTGGCTTGACCCCGTGGTACGTGAGCCCAGGAGCAGGAGCAGGAGTTGATGCGGGTGTGGGTTCATCGGGTGCGGGTATGTCTGGAGGTGGTGGGGGTGATGATGAGGTGATGGTTGAGCAGCAGCAGCAGGAGGAGTGATACTCCTTGTTTCTATCCTTGTTTATGATCGTTAGTGGTAGATGTTGGTAGCATGGTTAGATTTTTAGTTGTTTTCAGTTGAAACTTTATTTATGGATATGTATTGTTGGCCATAAGGCCGGATTGGTTACTTAACGTTGTTGCAGGAACGATTTTGGGGTCGGGAATTCATCCCGGCTCAAGTTATGTGACGGTCATGTATATATATGTTGGTTTATGACAGGTGTTAGAGGAATTTGGCCTGCAGGTACTCGACAGAGTACCCCGTACTCTATCGAGTAGCTGCAGGGAGGAAGGAGGAAAGTTTCTGATCTTTGGGCTACTCGATCGAGTAGCCAAGATACTCGATCGAGTAGCATGGCACTCGATCGAGTACCGCTACATACTCGATCGAGTAGCACTGTTACAGGAGGTTTTCAAAAATTAAAAATGTTCAACTGTTTTATAAATGCAAGTTTAATGTTTAATATGGTTATTAGTGCGTAGTAACACCTTTGAACTTTTAATCTCATATGTTGGAAGCCGTGTTTTAAGTTTTATAAGCGTGTTGTCACAATTAGTGAAGCGGTAATAGTTTCTTGTTACGTTAATGTTGCATACGACCTATTACGAACTATTTATTGGAGCTATAACTTCTTATATACTTGTGCATACCATATTAACAAGTGTTGTCGACGGTGACTAGACATTCCGGAGGGTTGTGTATGAATTCTAACTTAACGAGTATATAGTTAGTGAGTAATGTCCATAACAAATAATATGGTTTCTTTAAAGTTATGATGCAAATAATAGGTAATATGTGTTGTAATTTTGGTGGTGAACTTCGGGGACGAAGTTCCTTTTAGAGGGGAAGAGTAATGTCGCGAAAATTATCGCGAAATAAAAGGCTGATATCGAAATTATGTTTTGTTTGCCTATAATGTTTTGTTGTTTAATTGCAAAATCTTGTTGTTTAATTGCAAATTTTCTAGTACCTTGGTTACTTTACTTGTATGAAGTGTATTTGGTTACCGCGGTTTGTAGAGTAATTCATGCGTTGAAGTGAAAATGATAGAATGAATTGTAAAGGACCGTCATAAAGAGTCTTATCTCGGCGCGATGCGTCGTAATAGAATGAATTGAGTAACACGGTAGTGTTAATTGTGCAGTATGAAGTTGATATGAGAAACGTTTCGGGTTGATAAATTGTTGTCACGTGATGAGCGATGGTTGTTTGTGTTGGCTCATATGGCAAAGTCGATGTTTGATTCATAGCCATTAATAAGAATTGATGCATACATGTAGAGTGACAATTAACGGCGATGATGCTTCCATGATAGTGGTAAGAGTCGATAGGTATAAAGTGTAGACGGTGATGATAATGACATGGGGGGGAATGATATTTCCAAGGAGTTATGGTTTGAGCGGGAAGATGGGTAAGGTCGGGTTATTTCCGTGTCTTGAGTGGGAGATAGTTGAGTTGAACTTCGGGGACGAAGTTCTTTTTAAGGGGGGAAGACTGTAATACCCGCCCTTTTTGGGACCCTTTGACCAGCGTTGACTGACCTTGGGAGCGGGATTAGTCTTAGAATGGTGTGCCAAAACCATCTTGTGTTGCGAGTCATGAGTGGTACTCGATAGAGTAGAGGCTACTCGATCGAGTAGCTAGGTTACTCGATCGAGTAGGGGGTCACTCGATCGAGTATGTTGGGTACTCGATCGAGTACCTAGTTTTCAGCGAGGGTTTTATATCGCGTTTTGTTAAATCCGCAAATCACTTCCGCCACTCTCCTCCTCTCCTTCAGTCGCCTCTTTCCCTTCCCTTCACCTCAAAACCTCCATGGAAGCCTTTGGAAGGTCCTTGTGCCTTAGGAGAGCGTCACTTGTGTCGGGTAGCGGTCTCTCGCTGAGTTTTCTCCCTAATAGGTATGTCATAATCATCATCCGTGTCCTTGTTCTTTTAGTTAGGGTTTGCTTGTTAGTAATAGATAATTGTATTGTGGTTATAGGCGTTGCTTGGTTGCTGGACATGTTGTTTGTCGGCATGGATTGGTTGCGGTTGCTTAAAGGCAGGTTCGCCTACTCAGTTTCTGTAGATGGTCTAGTGTGTCGGTCGTTGCAGTTGTATTGTGATCGTTTAATATCATAATTGTATTGTGATGGTTGTGGCTGTGATGGTGGTTGTTGTCTCTGGTTCTCGAGATATGTCTCGGCTGAGTGGGGTCACTTGCGGGAGTGACTTCACGCCCTAGTTTCGCCCTTCGTGGAACCCGCCACGGAAGGGGATGTGCACATTAATGGACAGGGTTATCGCTCGGTATGATGAGCGGGGATTTGGTGGGTACGGCTGCGGTCCCCATCGCGGATCTGGTCCAAAGTGGACGATCGATGTGATGAGGTTGGTTGGATTATCGTGATTGTGTGTGCGAGACTGCTAGCATCGTATTGTGTTGATAGTTGTAGTTGTTATTGTTGTGTCTTATCTCAGTACTGACCTTGTGTGGTTGTTTGTTTGTTATGTGTCTGCCGTGATCCCTTATGGTGAGCAGTCGGTCTTAGCAGGTGTTGATGTTGTTGATAGGCTGGTCCGGGCGGGGATGAGTCCTCACGAGATATGATGGTCATAGCGAGTAGTCTTTGAGTTGTATCTTTATATCGTTTATTGGTTTAAATCGCTTGTAATATAACTTAGTAGTTCTTTTATCGACATTTGATTATTACTATCCGCGGGCAACCGAGATGGTAACGTCCTTATATCCTAAGGAAGGCCTGGTTAAGGCTCCTCTGAATATGGGGGTGTTACACACATCCCCGCCTGTACCTTTACCTGCCTCGAACGAAGGACGGCAAAGAACCAATAAATCAAAAACCAAAGCCAAAGCAAAACCAGAGCCAAGGCCAAAATCAAAGGCCCAAGCCAATAGCCATCCACCAAAAGCCAAAGCGAAAGGCCAAAATCAAAGGCCCAAGCCAAAAGTCTTTCACCCAGAGCCAAAGCAAAAGGCCAAAACAAAAGGCCCAAGCCAAAAGTATTTCACCCAAGGCCAAAATCAAAGGCCCAAGCCAATATCCATTCACCAAAAGTCAAAGCGAAAGGCCAAAATCAAAGGCCCAAGCCAATATCCATTCACCAAAAGTCAAAGCGAAAGGCCAAAATCAAAGACCTAAGCCAATATGCATTCACCCAAAGCCAAAGCTCAAGGCCAAAGCAAAAACCAAAGCCAAAAGCAATTCACTCAAGGTCAAAGCCAAAGTCAAAGTCAAAGTCAAAGCAAAAACCAAAGTCAAAGCCAAAGCCAAAGGCTACTCAACCAACGTCAAGGCCAAGACCCAATCCAAAATCAAAACAAAACAAGACTGAAACCCTTTTCTCAAAAGGCCAAAATCCAAAGAAAGAATCCAACACACAAAATCCTGGACATGTGAGTCCAAAATACCAAATCCAGGACCAACAAGTCCAATGCCCAGGACCAACAAGTCCAACACACCAAGTCCCGGACCGACAAGTCCAAAACACCAAACAAGTCAGTCCAAAACACCAAGTCCAGGACCAACAAGTCCAAAGCCCATGATCAATGTTTCTTCCCTCCAAGCTTCGGGACCAACAAGTACAAAACACAAAAATACCAAAACCTGGTGTCAAAGAGCTAAAATGATAGCTCAAGACTCGTCAACTAACAACAAACTCAACCTTTCTTCACCCTTAAGTCCTTCCAGAGACTGTTATAGGGAGACCTATCAAGGATCCTGGGAATTCCCTTCAAGATCATAACCAAAACTGCTTCATCCCTAAGTCATTCTAGAGACTACTATAGGGAAACCTATCCAGGATCCTAGGGATTCCCCTCAAGATCATAATCAAAACTGCTTCACCCCTAAGTCCTTCTAGAGACTGCTACAGGGAGACATATATAGGATTCGTATGATTCCCCCTTTCAAGCTCAAAATATCACCTTAACCTTTAAGGTCCAGACATGGGATTCTGATCCCACATTTGTTTACCAACCATTTCGTGCTTAGGCCACATCTAGCCTGAGATCCCATTCCGCACCACACTACAAGTCGTAACCCATCGGCCTAAACACCACAAATACAAGCTCCAGATCTTTATCTATCAAACAAACCTCTTATTACCAAGCTTCACATTCCAAAATGCCAAAGCCACTTTCCACCTTGACCCAGATACGGAGTCTTCAAACAACATTGCTCCCTGGAACGGGACATGCACATTTCATTCTTAGAGACCACTTTTTAGTGTGCTCACCTAACAAGAAACCTTTTCACAAATTATGCCTCTTTGATTCATGATCAAAAGGGATTTATATCCAATCAACCTTCGAGTCACCAAACGGATTCACCGTCGTGACCCTTAGCTACAGATTTTTATCTGTCAAACGAACCTATTATTTTTTTTTGCAAAAAGTTTATCATTTCATTCAAATAATGAAAGAAATTACAAGAGATTTTTGCAAAGACTATCCACTATACAACAAGATCATAAACTAGCAGCTAGAACTGAATAGTGCTTATGACTAGTCCACATTAAGAGTCTTGTAGAAACAAGAAACTTAACCCTGCTAACTATTTCAGTAACTGCAGCCTTTCTTCCTCTAAAAAGACGAGAATTACGTTCACTCCAGAGTTGATAAACAGCAGCTGCCAATGAAGTACAGAACCAGGCCATCCTCCAATTGTGTTTACTTCGAAAATTAGCTTGTTCAAGTTCAGCAAGTAAACATGAACCAGCACGGTGCATACCCATAATGAACCTATTATTACCAAGCTCCACATTCCATAATGCCGAAGCCATTTTCACCCTGACCCAGATACGGAGTCCTCGAATGCTTTGATACCGAGAACGGGACATACCTAGTCTACCCTTAGGGTCCAATTTTAGTGTGCTCGTATGATAAGGAACATTTTCACAAATTACACCTCTTCGATTCATGATCAAGAAGGAATTATCTCAAATCAATTTCTCGAGTCACCAAACGGAGTTTACCGTCATGACCCTCACAATTTAAGGTCCTAACATCTCGCTTAGGCACACGTTCATAAATAAGATCTGGTTTTATTTCACTTCACGTGAATACGTAGGCAGTGCTTTAAGGACACAGCCATACACCTCAAAATCACTTTAACGTCCTAACAACTCGCTTAGGCGCACACATTCAGAACTACGATCCGGTTTGATTTCACTTCACGTGAATACGTAGGCAGTCCTTCAAGGACACAACCATACATCTCAAAATCAATTATCAACACACACTCAGAACTACGATCTGGTTTGATTTCGCAAACACGCGAATACGTAGGCACTCCCCCAACAAGGACACAACCGCATGCCCATTTCAATCTCAACCATCAACATCAATCATCAAAAGCAGCCCACCCAGCTGTAAAAATTAATCTTATACCTCTTTACTGGGGGCTTCTTCCTTAAGACGTCGTCCATTCCCTGTTTTGTCAAATTCCCACCTTCTCCCTCTAGGGGCTTCTCTTTCGAGACGTCGCCCATCCTTTATCCTCAAACATCTTTTGAATCCCAACTACAGTCCAAAATAAACCACCTTTAGCCTAGCGCTCAGTTCGGACGATGACAAGGTCTTGGTTCCGCTCTCTGAATCATCAAAACTCGAGAAGGGATCTCAAACGAGCAAAGGGAGACAAATGTGTCTAGAGAAGATAATCAATTCGTGTTCCCCAGCCAAGCGGACCTTCTACCTCAGGGATTTGATACGCGTTGTCAACCTTTCTTGGCTAAGAGTTGTACTTACATGTGCAAAGTCTGTCAGAGTCACTCCCGTGTTGTGTCGACACTGACTTTGTGTCACGTTCACGACTGCCCATTTGTCAGTCTGTCAGTGTGCGTCTGCATGAGTCAATGTCGCAACGGTCACGTGTCTTCAATCTATCACATCACGGATCTACAAGAAATAATATTCAATATTAAGCTTAACAATTTCGAAACTTCTATCTCCCTTCGCGTGAGATATTACATGCTAGTTGCTTATGTGCTAATTGCTCACATGCTTTTGTGCTTACGTGCTTATATGCTTGCATTCAACATGCTTGTCTATGCGACTGCGGATTTGTGTGGTCACTAACCATGCAGGTAATCTTGAGAAGACAAACTCACTCCAACTGAGTACTGGGTTCTTCCCAACAAACGGCGACCCGTCAAGTCCAAGGGGTTCAACCACATCAATTACATGGCATACGCTACCTCCCAACGAGCAGCAACTCATATCTCCGGCGAGTCTTAGGAAGTTTCTAAATCCCCAGCGAGTGCCAATTTTCAAATGGAAGTCACATAGGTCCTTCAAAGATCCTCGCAACTTCATTTATGATCCCGACGCAGCGCTCTCCCTAAATGGTTTTCCAGAGAGCCTTGCTTACATGATTTATCCTCACGGAGCTCATTTAGGTCACCCATCAAGTTGGAGTTCGTTGCTCCCTAGCCGAACCTATCAATGCCAACTTGGTTGGAAGACATTACCAGACAATATCCAGAAATAAGCCCGATGTTCCAGATTATTTCCCGCAGTTTATCTTTAGACCATCGATGGCTGGCGAGCCTCTACGCACCTTCGATGGCTGGCGAGCCTCTACGCGCCCCCAACATGGCTGGCGAGCCTCAAAATGCATCACCATCAACATAGCTGGCGAGCCTTTGCACGGACACAAGAAGCAATTCAAGGACATATCCCGAAGATGCCTCAGATATGACTCCTTCCTATGGCTGGCGAACCTCAACACGCACCACCTTCAACACGGCTGGCGAGCCTTTGCGCGCAAATGATTCAAGGACGTATCCCGAAGATGCCTCAGGTATGACTCCTTCTTATGGCTGGCGAGCCTTTATACATAGTCTAATGGACTTTAAACGACCCGAATCGTAAGTCGACAGACTCTAAAATGTTCCCGGCGGCAGGTCCTTGACTCGAATCCCCGAGTCGCCTCGACGTCGCCCTTCCCGACGGCAGGTCCTTGGCTCAAACCCTTTTGAGTCGCCTCGACGTCGCAATGGTTTTCAGGTTGTAATCTTCGATTGACCTGGAGGACATACTTTGACTTTCGCCCTATCCAAGCCTCAGTCAAAGTGGGGGCTCTGTAGATACCCAATATCTGCACCTCCCGAAAACCACCCGTTGATGATCGGACTATAACGTGTTTTTGATATGCGTGCGTGGATTGGCTATACATGAGACGGTTTAATGCACTACTCGAATATGAAAAATTATTTCAAAAGTTTTATAACTTCATTTGCATTAAAATAACAATATTTAGAGTTAAAACCGTCTTCGGACCCAAAACCGACTCAGAAACCCGCAACTCGGGTCAAACTGAGTCAACCCAAATCTCGAATGTCAAAAATAATGTAATGAATGTCTTTATCATGTCATTTCCATTAAAATGAACCTAATTAGAGTCAAATTCGTCTTCGGACCCAAAACCGACTCAAAAACCCGCAACTCGAGTCAACCTGAGTCAACCCAAATCTCGAATGTCAAAAATAATGCCATGAATGTCTTCATCATGTCATTTTGTGGACACATGCCACGGGGGCGCTTGGGAAACAAGCGTTTGCATTTGTGGAGTCACCACCAATTTATTGTGGAAAATTGGAAACCGTTCGAATACCTCGTGCCATGTCAAGACACAAAGTAGTGACATGAACACCAAGAACTCGTTACACTTAGCATTCTATGTCTAGAATTACTCTCGTGGATGCCAATGAACACGGATGTTCACAGAGATCTGGAGTAAGAGGTGAGGGTACGTATTAGGAAGCTCTTTTGATCGAACACCTAATCCCGCCCGCCTCGATAGCGGCCTCTACTAATGATTAGGGAAATTATCTATACTCGATATATTGTCGATTATATGCATACAATGCAACATCCAAGTTTTGATCCTAACATGTGAGAATTAGGCTATGTCGGTGAACAATTAATTTAGCATACAATTGAGTCGAAGTAGGGATTTAGATTCAATTACATGTGAAAGCATACAAACAATGCGATAAAAAAAATACAATAATACAATAATGAAGATTACAATAATTACATTGGATTCATTAATTTATGTCGAAAATACTTTTAAAATGGATAATTTGAGAAAGAATAAATAAACGAACAGATTATTAATGATAATACGAATGACAATTAATTAAATACGTAAACTAATTAAACTAGGCAAGGCAGAACGGAAGTTCAGAGACAAAAATCAACCTGGAACAGGCGCAGCAGAACTGCGCCCTCTGGAAGAGGCGCAGCAGTTGCTGCGTCTGTTCCTAGGCTGAGTTCTGGCTGTGAAGTCGGAACTGCAAATCATTAGTATTCGTGGGTGAATTTAATGGTTGATTACGATATTCGACTCGGATGAAAATGATTTAATACATTAATTACATGTGAATGAGTCATAAAAACGATAAAACATGGATGAAACGAATGTAAACGAATTAATACAAGATTAAAAGGGTTAATTAGCGAATTGAACAAACAAATTAGGTTAAATATGATGGATTAATGACGAACTAATGATGAACAAACAGATGGGAATATATCAAAGATTGAATTCCAGAAACTCAATATGAATGAATCGAATCTCTACAACCCGGATTGATTTTAATGACGAAAACCCGCAAATATTGGTTATAAGGGATTTAAGTCTGGTTTAATGATGAATTATATACTAACAGTGATTAAAAATATGTTAAATTATTATGTGAACGAAACAAGAGCAGACAATGACGAAAGAAAACAAAGAAACGAAACTAACAGAGGACGAAGGAAGAAGAAAGGAAGCAGGAACTGTGGCAGCCTCACGAAGAGGCGCAGCAGGTGCTGCGTCCCTTCGAAGAGGCGCAACAGTTGCTGCGTCCTTTCTCGACGTCTGTCTCCTGTTAATCCATAAAAATGGTTTTCAACATGGTTTTACAAATCGGTTTTAGAAGTACTTTCGACATAAACCTTACACTAATGATTACAAAATGTAAATAACAATAATAAAAGAGAGATTTACACCCTCGGAGTTACATGTTTGACGAAACGAGATGAACTAAGTTTATGTTTTAGTGATGCTCGACTCGAATGTAGACGAAAGTGCCCTCGTAAGAGGAAAACGACTAAGATTAATTAATGTTGATTATTGTGGAGTTGGTCAAATTGGTCGGTCATGCAAACGAGGCTGGTACGCAAAAGGATCCGAGCTTACGTGGTCGAAAGTTCAAGCACGTAGGCGCCAAAAAGTAAGAACGTGGTCTAGAATGCAAAGGGAGAAGAGAAGGGCGGACACTCGCGTGAGAAATATGAGGAGCGAAGGCTCCTATTTATACTAATCACGTGAAGGAATTAGGGTTTTCGGAGAGACTTTGAAAGTGAATCTGAAAAAGATATGAAAAGATACGAAAAAATACGCAGAAAAGAACTTGGGAAGAGGCGCAACACCTACTGCGTCTGTTCCCAAGTGGTTTCCTCCTGCGGAAGAAAGATTTCCGTGTTTAATTTATGGAATAACGGATTAATCTTATTTTCCTTAATATTTTGTATGAATATTACGGGAAATTCTTTACCAAAGATTAAAAGATTGTGAAATATGGAATAGAAATATCCGGAACATTCCAGAACATTCTGACTCGGGATTTTAGCAGTTATCAGAAAATGAAGATGGTTTTAAGCCCGGACTCCAAATGTACTCTAATTAATGTCAAAACGACCGTATCGGCGCGTAGATGACAATTAAGAGGTAGACACAAGTGTTTGAGCAATCACTTTACAATAAACTTACGAACTGTCGCAAATCGTTCCGCGTAACAAACATGCGGCCCAATCATCACCGGGTGGTTTACGGGAGGTGCAGAAATGAGGTATCTACAGAGCCCCCACTTTGACTGAGGCTTGGACAAGGCGAAAGTCAAAGTATAGCCATCAGGTCAATCGAAGATTACAACCTGACGACTATGGCGACGCGAGGCGGTTCAAGGGGTCTGAACCAAGGACCTGTCGTCGGGAACATTTTAGAGTCTGTCTACTATCGGGGAGGGTCGTTTAAAGTCCATTAGACTACGTAAGAAAGCTCGCCAGCCATAAGAAGAGACCATACCTAAGACTTCTTTCTCATGATGCTTCTGGAGGTGCATAGGAGCTAAGGTTAAGCATAGGAGCTAAAGGGTAAGAACTAAAAGATATATAAGGATTGTGCTCTAGGGTGTGGGACCCTAAAGGAAAGCATCTATGGGGAGGAGGCCAAATATAATTTCAACCTAAGAGGTAACTAAGGCTCGAGTGTAAGAACTGTGCCGGTCTGGGAACTTTTGGAGAACGACAGCTTTATCGCACTCCGTGGGGAAACAAGAAATATCGTGAGTAGCAGGACACAGGCGGGAACTGCTGGGAGAAATCTGCTTGGGTCATCTTCAAACAAACTTCATAAGAACATGAGAAGGACGATTGTATGTCGTGAACTCTCGTTGGGGAAACCTTATCGGGAACCTATCTCCATGTCTCGAGAGGGATTGTATATCCGCTTACTCTCGCTGGGGGAATATAATGAAGGCGTGTCGAAACACCTGTCAGAGAATACTTGCTCGTTGTGACAAGCAGGGTCTTGGAAGCAATAAATAATGTACGGTAGTCTGCAGTTGGCTTAGAAATGCGGGTCTGAGCGAAGAATAATCGTCAAACGGACCAGAAAAGATAAAATGGCATCGGGGAAGAGGCGCACCAAAGATGGGCCCACAAATAACAAACTCATAACGAATTTTTGAAAATTCGTATGAAGGAAAGTTGAGGAAGAGGCGCAGCAAGAGCTACGTCTCTTGGAAGAGGCGCAACACCTGCTGTGTCTATTCCTGGGGGTGTCTTTCCTGCGTAAAAGCGCGATGAAACAGGGGTTTCATTTCATTATTTCGAAACACAAATCATCAATTTCTCTCTCAAATCTCAACCATTTCCGCCAAAATTTGATCCAAAAGCTTGCATTTACCATGACTAATCGAGGTATGTATATCATTCTTGCATTAATCTTCTATAATGGACGAATTGGATCGACAAAATTTAGGGTTTTCAACCCTAAAATGTCGAAAATTCGGGGCTTTTCCCCCAAATTATCTTGCCTTGTAAAATTGACCTTATAAATGGCTAATTGGTAGTATAAGAATCATAACCATGTATTTGTTTCGAATTTTCGTTGAGTTTTGGGCATTTGAGTGAAATTGTGACGGTTTCACAGCTAAACCGTAAATTGCTTCGAACATAGCCTTATGAATGCCCATTTATAACGAAATGCTGTCGAAATTTTGGTTTGTCACGGCTTTTCAGGACACTTTTCTAGGGCATAATCGCCGTTATAACGAAATGCTATCGAAATTTCGACTCGAACCCATGACTAGGCTTCAACTTAGGCTTAACTTAACCTAAATTACCAAATGAGTGATCGGGTTCGTGGGAATACGGCCAAAGATGGCGAGAAAAGAGCGACTTCGGGGCTTCTAAACCTCGAAAATCCCCTAACCAAGGTTCGTCGTCACTTGACGCGGCCTAAAATTACTTTAACGTTGCAGGTGACGAGGCTTCTACTTTTGGGAGAGCTCCCATGGACATAGACAGAGCCGTTGACGCTTCTCGTGCTCTTGAGGAGGCTTTCACTGCTGTTGGGGCCGCTGCTGAGGTTGCTGAGGACGAGGTCCTCGAGGAGGAGGAGGCCCCGAGACGGGCCGACGTTGGGCGAGGTGGTCGTCAGCTGAGGGGAGCACCTGCGTGGGCAGAGACCTGGGACAGCAGGCATTTGCTTTGGGCCGTGGAGGGTCACCTGTCCTATAGGACGGTGAAGAGCTTGGTAATCTTGAATTCATCACTCATCACTCATCTTCTTTTATTTCATTTATTCATTCCTTTTCCAATTTCATGCAAACTAAAGATAACTTTTGCTTCAAATCAAAATAGGAGGCTGGGAATATCAGATCGTTCTCGGGCTACACGACGGCGATGGCGTGCTACGAGAGGTTGTCGGCGGAGGAGCGAGCCATGATCGAGCGGGGAGCATTTGGCGCCCTGGTGCAGGCTTGGAGGGATATCGCGAAGAGAAAGCTGCGGGCTAACCTTAGCCTGGTCCGCGCTTTCTTGGATCGATTCTGGGACACGAATTCCACTTTTCACATGCCTTTTGGTGAGGTGAGAGTCACGTTGGAGGACTACGGCATGATTTCTGGTCTGTCGTGTGGGACCAAGGCGGTGGAGTGGCCGGAGACTGCCATGAGAGTGGACTCGGCCGAGGCTAGGAGGTTGATCGGCTGGAACTTGGCGCCGAAGGCTGCTGCAGTGCCTGGTTTGGTGCCTAGTTCTTACGTCCGAGACTACTTTGCAAGGAAGACCCCGACGTCGGTGGTGATTGACGGGAGGGAGACGGCTCCTCCTCCCTGTAAAGCTGAGCAGAGGGCCCGCTTGTGGCTCTGGTTGTTTCTGTCTTCAATCTACCTCGGAGACAAGGGAGAGAGGTTGTCAACGAAGCTTCTTCCCTTTCTTTCTGACCTGAGCTCCCTAGGACATTGGGACTGGGTCACTGCTGGTTTTGCGGTTCTCATCCGCTTCATGAGGGCCATGGTTCGTCCGGAGTTGATGGAGAAGGGGACTTCTCCTGGTGCTGTCGGCCCTGGACTACTGTTGGAGGTATGAACCTTCATCACTTATTTTCCTTATCGAATTACGAAAGATCGTTATTGACTATATTGCTTTACAGGCGTGGGTGTACTCCTACTTTCCGAGCCTCTCGCCCAAGAGGACGGAGCCGCTGGAGAAGGCATATCCCGTTGTGAGGGATTGGGTGATGTGTCGCACGAGGAGCAAGCATTCCTCTCATGGTGTCTACCGGCGGGACGTGAACGCTCTTCAGCTGGACAGCGTGAGCATCTCACTTATATTCGTTTTGCTTCTTTATTACTTTTTAACCGATCATAAGAATGATTTCTTGCTTGTCTTTTCCCAGTGGGTGCCCAGGCCTTGGGCGGAGTACGCTGACGCTCCTCCTTTCGTGGCTGAGGTCCTTCGACCTAGGAGCTCGAGTCGTATGATGTTGAGGACGTCGATGGGTCCTGTGTGGTATTTGGGCGAGCGCTTGGCTCGTCAGTGCTCTCGGGATGTCTTGACGGTTCCCATCGATCCTCCTAGGACGATGTTCAGGGAGCCTTCTGAGGCTGAGATGGAGGCTGACTTGGCAAGCGTTGGCGGTGATGCCCTTCTGCTTCCGGATGAGGACTACTCGGCGTTCCTCTACGGGAGGTTGGCGTACTGGCCGGTTGTGGTGAGCATTTACTCTCCTTATGACAATTTCGAAAGTATGATGAATGATCATCGATTTAATGGCAATCCTTTGTCTTTGCAGGAGGTTGAGACGGCGGGCATTGAGCCCCCAGAGTACCCCGAGACCCTCGAGTACACTGACGCGACCAGGAGGACGACGATCTCCGAGCTACGTGACTTTGACGTGGCTGTGACGGATGCTGGCTTGGACGATTGCCAGCATCTTATTCGGAGGGTGAGCCTCTAATTTGTATGGCTTTTGTGTAAGAACACATTTGATTGAACTTATCCAATTATTGAGAACTTCTTATTTGAAAATGCAGGTTGCGCCATCTCGGTTTGTGGCGTTATGGAGGGTAGCCAACCGGCTGCGAGTTACTGCCGTCGAGGCACTTGTCGGTGGTCGAGGTCGCCAGGTATGAACCTTTCATCTACTTCATTTTTGAACTTTCTAACTTTTCTTATGATTGCTTGAAATGATTGACATGAGCCAATCGTTGCGCTTGCAGAGGGAGCGCGAGCTGGAGCGAGAGCTGGCTCAGTCTCGGGAGGAGACGGCTCGCCTGCTGAGGGAGCTCGAGGTTCGTGACGCCGAGGTTGCTGCTCTCGAGGCGGCGACCGGCAGTAGTTTTGTTTTGTTGTTGTTTGTTGTTGGCTGTATCTTGCACATTTGTATATTTTAGGATCCACATTTTGGACATTTTGGATTTTGCTTGGGGCTCGAGCCCCCGGTTTGTTGTACATATCCCTCTTTTGGTTGTATATACGATGGCCTAAGTGCCTTTGCTGCTGGGTTGCGTTGTTTGTTCCTGCAGGTTAGCTTTGAACAAGTTTGGTAGATGACGGTTTACGCCGTCATGCTGCCGAAATTTACATAGAAATTCACGTAAAACATACATTTGTATATATGGCCTAAATTAGCGCAAAACGAATGACTCAAAAGTGCAAAAATGCAAAAAATGCAAAAAAAAAAAAAAATTGCCGGAAATGACCGGGCGATAGGGAGGGTTACCCCCAAAAAAAATGAAAAAATAGAAACCTATAAGTTAGAAATGTAATGCAGGACGGGAGTGGAATGATTCCCCAAAAGAGACAAATAAAAAGAAATATATAAGTTTGAAATAAATTATATTAAATTGGAGAAATGATTCCCCGAAAAAAGAAAAATAGAAAGAAATATATAAGTGTGCTAAAATGACGAAAATGCTGATATTGCCTCGAAATGCGTGCCCTTGAAATTAGGAAACACGAACTATGGTAACTTTGACGTATTTACCAAAATAATAACCCGTATGAATAGGAAATTATTCGCTAAGGAATTTAGGAAAGATCCAACGCGGAAAATCACAGAGACGTTGCTGAGGAAGAGGCGCGGCAGGGAGCTGCGTCCCTTCGAAGAGGCGCAGCAGGTGCTGCGCCTGTTCCCCAGTGTATCCGTCCTGGCGGATTTTAGGAAACAGATTTTAGTATAAATAGAAACGTCGATAGAGGTTTTATTCACACAATTCTTCCGTCTCTTCCTTCGTCTTATCACATAAAACTCTCAAAATAATCATTCATCATGAATACTTTAGAGATTCGTCTAAAAGAGTGGACCAATGAGTTTTCCAATGTTGAGAAACACGACATGGGTGCCTATAATCTTGGATCATTGTTGAGTTTGAAGCTTATCAAGGTGGTCAAACCATTCCTAGATGCTTGTCTTGATTATTGGGACCTGAATTATCACGTTTTTGCTTTCCTCGGAGGTGACATTTGCCCATTTCCTGAAGAAATTGCTGCGATCGGTGGGTGGGACCCAGAACACTTGCCTGCTATTCCTTCTACTTCACAAGGGTATAAGAAAAAATTTAGAGACTTGCTTGGGTTGACAAGAATTGAGGTGGACCGTCTAGTGACCTCGAAAGGAGTCCGAATGTTGGACTTTATTGACCGATTCATTAACAAGGCCGACCCCACCATCTCTTATGTTGCTAGGCGAAGGGCATTCGGATTTTTCTTGTTACATGTATATGTCCTTCAAGGGCACGTTGATGAGGATTTGAGAGGTGATCCCCGTTTCCTGAGCCTAGTTGAGCAAATGGAATCGCTTAGCAGAGCCCAAATGTTTATGTTTATGAGAGATCCTATTGGGTTTGGATAACAGGAAAGCCAATCGTGGCCTACCTTATTTGGGAAGTCCCATTATTTTGCTGGTAAAAGAATAAAGAATTTCTTCTCTTCTTTTTTTTTTTTTTTTTCGTTTTTCTTCTTTTTTTTAACACCTGCTTTTTTGGTATGTTTGGCTTATGGAGCGTCTTCGATTGATCGAGGCCCCAGTTAATTTTCCTGCCTATCATGCTCGCTCAATTGCTATGAGGACTAGGTTCTACATGGTGGACTTCACTCGAGTCTGCAATTATTGGGAAAAAAAATTGAAGAGTGATGATGGTCCCTTGATTAGATGGATCGTACCATGGTGGCATCTCAAATCTGTCACTGGAGTATCTTTCTTGGATCTTACCCGATCTGTGCGCATTCCTGGCTTGGAATTCATGGTATGCATCTTCCCGGAGAGGCTGATGAGACAGGTTGGACTGAAGCAGACAATCCCGAAGCTTGACATTGTCTCGCAGACTGCTGTGGCGCTTACTACTGAGAGCCGAAGGGAGTGGGCCATTAAATGGGCTCAAAGAAACGTATGGTTCTTGAACTCTTCTGTTAGTGCCTTATGGGTGTCGGACTCCAATCTGCGGTGGAGGAAAGCTACTACTCCGGAGGAGCGTGAGAGATTGAGGAAGCGCGAGCCCGTTGACTACAAGGTGCACGAGGTGGAAAAGGAGAAAGAGAAGCATCTGACTGAGGGAGAGGAAGTAGCCGGTTTTCGAGTTATTCATCCTTCGAAGAAACCGAAGACCTCTCCTATCGTGGACAAAGTGATTGACAAGAATGGGAAGGCTAGACCCCGAGAAAGACCGTTGGTGATTAGGTCCGAAGTGGCGCAAGAGCGTCCGGCTTGAGGTCGTGACAAGAAATATGACAAAAATGACAAGGGCAAAGGGAAAATGGAGGAATAGCCCAAGTCTTTACTATTATTTATTATTATGATTGTAATAAGAAGATGGGGTTTTTAGAATCCTAGCCTATTTTATTGCTTTTTTTTCTTTAGCGTTATTATTATTATGTAACGTACTATTATTATTATTATTAGAAAATGAATGAAATAAAGGAGGTTAATTGGTTATGAAACCGTTGTGATTTTCTATTTATTATTCTTATCGAATTCCAAATGCAACTGCAAATGTCCTTTTATTTACATTTTAAAATTAATGGGTTGTATCCTGCGAAGGATTGCCTACGTATTCATTAAAAAATGAAATCAAACCCTTGCGCGTAGTTCAAGTAAATGTAAAAGAATAATTGTTCTAAGTAAGAGCTTGTAATGAACTTAGAAAATAAGCATGAGCTTTTTACTTACTCTTAAGTTGCAATTTAGTTTATTTGATGATATGAGGATGACAGATTGTCAAAATGCAAGAGCAAGGTGACATTAGCTTTTTTCAGCTTGGCCAGGGGCCGTTTATTTAGTGTCACGAGAGCGACACGTGAGGTTACGCGAGGCGCGTTTTTGTTCCTATTCTAGGCATAATAACGCTTTAGTTGGTCAAGGTTCGTCGGGTTGGCAAATTCATTCCCATCTAGGCATGTGATTCTAACCGCACCCCCTAGAAGTATGGACTTGACTTGAAATGGCCCAGCCCAATTAGGTTTGAATTTTCCTTGTGGGTCGACAGGTAAAAGAGCTCTAATCGACTTGAGTACTAAGTCTCCTTCCTTGATGTTCCTTGGCTTGACCCTTTTGTTGAAGGCTCGTTTGATACGTGCTTGATATGTTTGTACATTATGTAATGCTCGTAGCCTACGTTCATCCAGGAGGATGAGTTCTTCATATCTATCCCTCTTCCAATCGGCTTCCGGGATTTGACTTTCGAGTAAGATACGCAATGATGGTATTTCTAACTCGACTGGCTGTACAGCTTCCATGCCGTAGGTCAAATAGAAAGGGGTGGCCCCAATGGACGTCCTAACAGATGTACGATATCCCCACAAAGCAAAGGGTATCTTGCTTGGCCAATCTCGATAGTTGTCAATCATTTTCTTGAGAATTGTGACAACGTTCTTGTGTGCCGCCTCTACTGCGCCATTAGTCTGTGGTCTATAGGGCGAAGAGTGGTGATGCCTAATTTTGTACTTGGCTAGCAATTGCTCAGTCTCAGCTTGGAAATGTGATCCGTTATCACTAATGATCTCATGTGGGCAACCGTATCGACAGATGATGTTGTTTTGTATGAACTTTGCTACATTTTTAGCCGTGAGACTAGTGTAAGAAGCCGCTTCTACCCATTTGGTGAAGTAGTCAATTGCCACTAGGATGAAACAGTGACCTCCTGTTCCGGCTGGAGTTATCTTCCCGATTATATCAATTCCCCAGGCAGAAAATGGCCAAGGAGATGTCATCGTATAGAGCAATGAAGGAGGGACATGCTGTACATTCCCGAAGATTTGGCAGTTGTGGCAATGTCTTACGTATTTGATGCAATCGGATTCCATTGTGGTCCAATAATACCCCAAACGTGTGATTTTCTTTTCCATCATGGGCCCACTCATATGAGGACCGCATTCTCCATCATGGACCTCTTCCATCACTTTCCGCGCCTGTGAATGATCAAGGCAACGTAGGATTACACCAAGAGGTGTTCTTTTGTATTACTCTCCTTGCATGAGAACGTATTGGGAAGCTAGTAGGCGTATAGCACGTTGTCCCCTTTTGTCCATATCCGGTGGGTAGGTACCGTTGAGCTTGAAGTTTAGGATTGCTTGGAACCAAGGTTCCTCTGTGATTTCCTCTTCATCGGTAATTTAGTGGACGTAAGCTGGCTCTGATCGTCGTTCGATGCATAAAGGCATTTCCACCATGTCATCTGGCATATTAATCAAAGATGCAAGTTTTGCAAGAGCATCTACAAATTGATTTTCTTCCCGAGGTAGGTGTAGATAGGTCACGTGATCAAAGAATTGGGCAACTTGGTCTATTCTGGCTTGATAAGGTGCTAAGCTTTCGCTTCGGATTTTCCAAGATCCCGTAACTTGATTGATGATCAAGGACGAATCCCCATGCACTCGGAGGTTTTTAATGCCTAAGCTCACTGCCGCTTGTAGTCCAATAAGACAAGCTTCGTATTCTGCAGCATTGTTTGTCACCTCGAAGTCGAGTTTGACAGAGATCGGTGTATGCTCGCCTTCAGGACAAATGAGCAACACTCCTATTCCAAATCCTCTTAAGTTTGATGCTCCATCAAAGTAAAGGTCCCAGAAGTCTACATCGGTTTGGATTATATCCTCGTCTGGAAATGACCAAGTATCTATTGTTTGTGCATCATTGATGGGATTTTCTGCAAAGAATTCGGCAACGGCGCACCCTTTTATAACTTTCAGAGGCACGTATTTGAGATCGAACTCTGAGAGCATCAAGGTCCATCTTGCTAGGCGTCCGTTGAGGACGGGTTTCTCGAAGAGGTATTTGACAGGGTCCATTTTGGAGTATATTTTGACGGAGTAGCTAAGCATGTAATGACGTAGCTTCTTCGTTGCCCACACAAGAGCGAGGCATGTCTTTTCGAGTTGTGAATATTTGCACTCGTACTCCAAGAACTTCTTACTAAGGTAGTAGATAGCCCTTTCTTCCTTTTCTACGGTTTGAGCTAGCATGGCGCCCATGGTCAATTTCTGCCATTCTTGTGAGATATAAACCAAGAGGTTGATCTCGTTGAGGTGGCATGAGCATTGGTGGTTTAGCTAATATCTCCTTGATTCGGTCGAATGCCTTTTGACAGTCATCATCCCACATGGTATGATCTGTTTTCTTGAGCTTTTTGAAAATAGGTTCACAGATCATGGTGAGTTTCGATATGAATCGACTTATATATTGCACTTTTACCAGGAATCCTCTGACTTCTTTTTCCGTTTGAGGTTGTGGCATTTCGATCAGAGCTTTGATCTTGGAAGGGTCTATTTCTATACCTCGTTGGCTAACGACGTATCCCAAGAGCTTGCCAGATGTTACTCCGAATGCGCACTTCTGAGGATTGAGCCTCATGTTGTACTTTCGTAGCCTTGAGAAGAATTTGTGAAGGTTCGCAATATGCCCCTCTCTATCCTTGGACTTGACAATCATGTCGTCTACGTATACCTCAACTTCTTTATGCATAATGTCATATAAGAGTGTAGTTACGGTGCGTTGATATGTAGCTCCGGCGTTGATTAACCCAAACGGCATGACCGTGTAGCAATAGGTTCCCCATTGAGTGACAAAGGCGGTCTTATGCATGTCTTCTATGGCCATCTTGATTTCGTTGTAACCCGCGTACTCATCCATGAAGGATAGTAACGCGTGATCTGCGGTATTGTCCACCAATATGTCGATATGTGGTAGAGGAAAGTCATCTTTAGGACTTGCTTTGTTTAAGTCTCTAAAATCAACATAAACACGGATTCTCCCATCCTTTTTAGGTACGGGTACTATGTTGGCTACCCAGTCAGAGTACTCGGATACTTTGATGAACCCGGCTTTGAATTGCTTATCGACTTCTTCCTTAATCTTGAGAGCCCATTCTGTCCTTATTCGACGAAGCTTCTGTTTCACGGGCTTGAAACCTGGCTTAATTGGGATTCTATGTTCGGCGATATCCCTGTCGATCCCTGGCATGTCTTTGTAGGACCAAGCAAAAACGTATTTGAACTCGTGTAAGAGGTCTATGAAACTGGCCCTTTCGGTAGAGCTCAAGGTAGTCCATATCCTAAGTTCTTGGGGTTCTAGTTCGGTTCCTACATTGATGGGTTCAGTGTTCTCTATTACTGGTTCCCCTTCCCCCTCTTGTAGTATTTCCTTGGCTATGTAGGGAAGTATTTCAATTGAGTCTGGATCTGGGTCATCCTCAGTATCATCGTAAACAGAGTTGCATTCAAGATAACAAAAAGAGTAAGCAGAACCTGATTTATTCATATTAAAGTTTGAGAAAAGTTGAAACAAAGAAGCCATCTGATCTGTGGTCAGCAGCGGTAAAGGGACAGTTGTTGGGACATTTCCCGAACTACCGTTACTATTTGAGGCTAAGCTAGGAGAAACAAAGGGAATAGGGACGACGACAGGAGGAGACTCCCTAGTAACTTCTCTAGACTCTGACTCCGACCCTGACTCTGACTCGAATTCATCGTCTTCTGGTTCTCCCTTGAACATCTCTCCTTCTCCAGTGGTGAGTTTGAAGAGTCTTCCTTGATTGTTGGTCTACTTGATTGATTTTCTCCATCCTTTCTGCTGGTTCCCGTTTGTTTCTGTGATTAACGCGGTAGGTTTGAAGTGATCGTCTTGAAGTATCATGGTAATGATCTCATCTTGCGCTGCTCTAATAAATCGATCTTCTCCAAATAGTAGACTAACAGCTTGTTTGTCTAAGCAAGGTGCTTGACGGGCCTTGACGGTAGGAACCGTTTCTGGAGGGGTGCCAACTCACTTTCTATGACACTTATGCTTTGAAAGCCCCCAAGTTCATATACTGGATCCGCAAGGACTTGATTATTTGACTTCTTTTCGATTATTGCTTTGATGGGTGACGAAGTGATCGTCACCACTTTGCCATTTAGTGGAATTTTGATCTTTTGGTGAAGGGTGGATGTTACTGCTTTGGAAGCGTGAATCCAAGGTCTTCCCAGAAGTATGTTGAAGGAAGCTTCAAAGTCCACTATTTGGAAGTTAACCTTTCGCTCAATTAGCCTGGTGGCTATTGTTAGGTTAACGAGTCCTACTACCTTTCGTCGTGTTCCATCATATGCGCGGACACCTTGATTGGTAGGGGTCTAATCCGACTCTTTCATACCTAGTTTGTATGCCGTTTTCAAGGGTATGACGTTGACCGCGGAGCCATCATCCACCAAGGTCATTGGCACATTCTTCTTTAAGCAAACGACAGTGATATAAAGAGCCAAGTTGTGACTAGCGCCAAAGGGTGGCAAATCTTCATCTGAAAAAGTAATAGGATTACTTAGCTTCGGTGATTCTTGGAAGATGAAGTTTACTACATCGTCGGGTGTGGAGTTATGTGCTACATTTACCTTGGCCAAAGCTTGTAGTAAAGCTTGGCGATGTGGGAATGAGCTTGCTACTAGTTGCCAGATTGAAAGATCAACCTTTGTCTTCTGTAATTGCTTTAGCAAATGGTCAGTAGAGTCATCTTCATTATCATTTGGTGTGATAACGTTGGTTGGACCATTTTGAGTAGTATTTTGATATGGACGCCCCGAATGAGTTAGGTGGTCTACATCTTGGTCTTCACCATTTTGGACTATTTCCTTGACTAGGGAGTATTCAATGAGATACTCGTCTTCATCATCATCGGCCCATACTCCATTGACTGTAGCTAGTTCCCTCATTCTCATGATCTCGTCCTCTAATTGTGTAATTTGATCGATTAGTTTATCAACCACGGCGACTACTCCTTGCATAGTAGCATTTTGGGAGAAAATTAGTGGCGCATGTTCTTTAGGTGTTGCATTGGGGTCATGTAAATTTGTCACCACATTTTTCAATTCCGAAACTTGCCTATCCACACTCCTTTCCCATGCGATGAAGTCGGTAATGGTAGGGGAAATGGTAGAGTAGAACCCTTCATTCTCGATCGCGTGGATCTCATCTTCGACTGGAGAAATGAGGTGTGAACAATCTAAGGTAGATTCTTCACTTGTGATCACTAGAATTCCAAGAGGATTCTGAGTGTTGTTGGGCTTACCTTATGGCGGTATTGGTAGTCGACCATCCTCAATCATGTCTTAAAGCACATTTTTCAATTTGTAGCATTTTTCTGTGTCATGTCCTTTACCCCTATGATATTCGCAGTATGAATTCTCGTCCCAGAACTTGGATTTCTTTTCTGGTTCGGGCGTAGGGCCTATGGGTTGGAGTTTGCCTTGTTTCATCAACCTTTTTAGAGCATTGGAGTAAGTGTCCCCAAGACTTGTAAATTTCCTCGGTGGGGTACTCTTCTTGGATGGCTCGAGGAGGTTAACTTCATCGGTCTTGCTAGTGGAGCCATAAGAACGACTTGTTGAGCCTTGATATCCTCGGCCTACCGTTTTGGACAAGAGCCCTTTACGGATGTCATCTTCGATCCTTGTTCCTAGTACGGTTAAATCTTTGAAAGTTTTGATGTTTTGGTACCTCAAATGACTCGCATAGATGGGTTTTAGGTTGTCCACGAACTTCTCCACAAGGGTAGCTTCGTCTGGGCGTTCAACTAGTTGGGTACTAGTCTTCCTCAACCTACTTAGGAAGTCGGTGAAACCTTCTTTGTCATTTTGGGTAAGAACCTCTAAAGTGCGCATGTTGACTTGGATCTCAGCATTATCCGCATATTGCTTAGCAAACTCGATCGCGGCATCCTCCCAAGTAGCAATCTTCTTATGTTCTAGAGAGTAGAACCATTGCTTTGGGATGGTGTCAAGAGATGAAGGAAAGATCCTTAAGAACATCTCGGGTTTGATGCCTTTGATAGACATATAGTCCTTGAAAGCACGGATGTGATTCAAGGGGTTTTCGTGCCCCTTGAATCTAAGGATATCCGTCATGTTGAAGTTGGTTGGCAACTTGGAACTCACGGCCTCATACTTACGGTTATTTTCCCTATAAATGTCATCCCCTTTGAGATACATCAATTGTTCCTCCAAATATTGGAGTCGTTTCTCACCGCACATCATTCCTACGGGAGGGTTTTCTTCCCCGAAGTTGTTCACAAAGCCATCATCTACTTCACTTTCCCGAGGAGGCAACCTCGTTTCTACGGTATAAATTCGGCCTTCGATTGTATCGAGGCGGTCGTGCACTTGATCTTGAGTAACTTGGAGGCGAGCTAGCGCGGTTAGGATTTGATCATTACCATTTTGGGGTTGGTCGGTGCTTACGTCGCTTGTTTCAGGCATCTTGGAAACTGGATAAGAGATCGACGAAGAATCAAAACGTAATCGACCATTCTAGCACACTTACTAAGAAAGAAATTTTTTGACTTATGAAGTGGGTTTGTGCCACTTGTGTCGAGTGAGTTTTGAAGAAATGACGAAGTTTGAAAATATGGGTCCTAGTCAACTGTAGTGTAGTTTTAGGTGTGGACTCGAGGTGAGGTTTTGAAATGGGCTTGGGCCCGGAATTTTGACTCGACAAATGGACAGAGTTTTGACTCGGTTTTGCGCTAATCATTGGCTTTTTCGAAATTTACATCTTAAAAAGGATTTTGATTCTACAAAAATCGTCATGGTTTTGTTTAGAAATGGTGATCACGTAAGGTACAAATATTTATACAGGCATTATAACGGGATGCTGAGTGCATTTAAAAGGGTTTTGGTTTAAAGGGTGGGTTGCCATACCAAACAATCAAACCCGAAGTCTGTGGAGAGGCTCGTACCAAACAAGAGTAAGGCCGATTCCTAGTCCATTTCCTCAAGTAGTAAAAGTCTTTGATACAAACAAGAGTAAGTACCATGGTATGGATGACGTCAATCGCTATCCATCCTTAGGCCCAAATAAGAATTAGGACCGTTTAGACGGGACGATTGGTCGAATGGGTTGGGTTGGGCCTAGGAAGGCCGAATGAAATGATCTAGGAAGACCGAGTTATGAAAAACCAACAATTGTCTTGTACAAACTATTCTCTAACCTTGTTCAAGTTTCACCCTTTTGGCTACACGTAAGTGTATTATCCCCAGCGGAGTCGCCAAACTGTGGACATGAGCCACGGGGGCGCTTGGGAAACAAGCGTTTGCATTTGTGGAGTCGCCACCAATTTATTGTGGAAAATTGGAAACCGCTCGAATACCTCGTGCCATGTCAAGACACAAAGTAGTGACATGAACACCAAGAACTCGTTACCCTTAGCATTCTATGTGTAGAATGACTCTCGTGGATGCCAATGAACACGGATGTTCACAGAGATTTGGGGTAAGGGGTGAGGGTACGTATTAGGAAGCTCTTTTGATCGAACACCTAATCTCGCCCGCCTCGATAGCGGCCTCTACAAATGATTAGGGAAATTATCTATACTCGATATATTGTCGATTATATGCATGCAATGAAACATCCAACGTTTTAATCCTAACATGTGCGAATTAAACTAAGTCGGTGAAACAACTAATTTAACATACATTTGAGTCCAAGTAGGGATTTAGATTCAATTACATGTGAAGGCATACAAACAATGAAATAAAAGAAATACAATAATATACAATAATGAAGATTACAATAATTACATTGGATTCATTAATTTATGTCGAAAATACTTTTAAAACGGATAATTTGAGAAAGAATAAATAAACGAACAGATTATTAATGATAATACGAATGATAATTAATTAAATACGTAAACTAATTAAACTAGGTCAAGGCAGAACGGAAGTTCAGAGACAGAAATAAACCTGGAACAGGCGCAGCAGGACTGCACCCTCTGGAAGAGGCGCAGCAGTTGCTGCGTCTGTTCCTAGGCTGAGTTCTGGCTGTGAAGTCGGAACTGCAAATCATTAGTATTCGTGGGTGAATTTAATGGTTGATTACGATATTCGACTCGGATGAAAGTGATTTAATACATTAATTACATGTGAATGAGTCATAAAAACGATAAAACATGGATGAAACGAATGTAAACGAATTAATACAAGATTAAAAAGGGTTAATTAGCAAATTGAACAAACTAATTAGGTTAAATATGATGGATTAATGACGAACTAATGATGAACAAACAGATGGGAATATATCAAAGATTGAATTCCAGAAACTCAATATGAATGAATCGAATCTCTACAACCCGGATTTATTTTAATGACGAAAACCCGCAAATATTGGTTATAAGGGATTTAAGTCTGGATTTAATGATGAAATATATACTAACAGAGATTAACAATATGTTAAATTATTATGTGAACGAAACAAGAGCAAACAATGACGAAATAAAACAAAGAAACGAAACTAACAGAGGACGAAGGAAGAAGAAAGGAAGCAGGAACTGCGGCAGCCTCACGAAGAGGCGCAGCAGTTGCTGCGTCCTTTCTCGACGTCTGTCTCCTGATAATCCATAAAAAGGGTTTTAAACATGGTTTTACAAATCGGTTTTAGAAGTACTTTCGACATAAACCTAACATTAACGATTAAAAAATGTAAATAACAATAATAAAAGAGAGGTTTACACCCTCAGACTTACATGTTTGACGAAACGAGATGAACTAAGTTTATGTTTTAGTGATGCTCGACTCGAATGTAGACGAAAGTGCCCTCGTAAGAGGAAAACGACTAAGATTAATTAATGTTGATTATTGTGGAGTTGGTCAAATTGGTCGGTCATGCAAACGAGGATGGTACTCAGAAAGATCCGAGCTTACGTGGTCGAAAGTTCAAGCACGTAGGCGCCAAAAAGTAAGAACGTGGTCTAGAATACAAAGGGAGAAGAGAAGGGCGGACACTCGCGTGAGAAATATGAGGAGCGAAGGCTCTTATTTATACTAATCACGTGAAGGAATTAGGGTTTTCGGAGAGACTTTGGAAGTGAATCTCGAAAAGATATGAAAAGATACGAAAAAATACGCAGAAAAGGACTTGGGAAGAGGCGCAGCATGCACTGTGTCCCTTGGAAGAGGCGCAGCACCTGCTGCGTCTGTTCCCAAGTGGTTTCCTCATGCGGAAGAAAGATTTTCGTGTTTAATTTATGGAATAACGGATTAATCTTATTTTCCTTAATATTTTGTATGAATATTACGGGAAATTCTTTACCAAAAATTAAAAGATTGTGAAATATGGAACAGAAATATCCGGAACATTCCAGAACATTCTGACTCGGGATTTTAGCGGTTATCAGAAAATGAAGACGGTTTTAAGCTCGGACTCCAAATGTACTCTAATTACTGTCAAAACGACCGTATCGGCGCGTAGATGACAATTAAGAGGTAGACACAAGTGTTTGAGCAATCACTTGACAATAAACTTACGAACTGTCACAAATCGTTCTGCGTACCAAACATGCGGCCCAATCATCACCGGGTGGTTTGCGAGAGGTGCAGAAATGAGGTATCTACACATTTCCATTAAAATGACCCTAATTAGAATCAAACTGGCACCGGGCCAAAAACCAACTCCAAATTCAAATCTCGACTCACACGGGTCAAACCCGAGTCAAGCGCACAAAACACCTACCTCAAGTAACACCCAAAATCATCTTATTAGATGCCCATATTGTTACACGACATCTCATTTGGTTACCAAAAATCAAACTAACCAAATAATAGATGGAGCAAAGGTCACGTCCAAATTGAAAAGGACAAAACACCCATTTGTATCACAAGGTAGCTCAAGCCTAAAGCAGGTGTCTGCTTAGCCTCTAAGCAAACTCAACCGACCTACCATCCCACATTTCTCTATAAATACCCACCATCACACAACACAATCCTCACGCGAGAGTCCGCCCCCTCCTTCTCCCTTAAACTTCTAGACCCGACTTCCTAAGTCACAAAATCCACACGTGTTTACGACCTACCGATCGTAAACACAAGCCTTACATATTTTTTTAGGTACCGTCGCCGTCCATTCGACCGACCCATTCGACCAACTCAACATTAATCAACATGTTTTTCAACAACATATTTTCAACTCATTTTCAAAACAAAATCCTTTTTTAAGGCACTCTTTTAAACTTCTTTGATCGTGAGTAGTCGCTACGAGAAAACCGTCTCTAAAGTCGTCAACCTTGCAAACATCAATATACGTAAGTTTGAGGGTGTAATCAACTCATTTATTTCATGTCTTTACTGTTTTCATAACTTTATAAACATGAACAATGCATAACACGAGTCAAATATAGGTTAGACGAGCCAAAACCGAGTTTTGGCCCGAGACAGAAGCTCTTTGCTATGCAAAGAGGCTCGCGCCTCTTGTGGGTTATCGGGTCAGACTCATCCGTGTTTGTTCTCGTCTTTCCTCTTTATTTCTTTCTTATTTGCAATCGGTTTTTACCATTTCAAATGCTTCAAATCATTTTTTATGACAAACTTTTTAGCCATAAATTATAATCACCCTTGGTTCCATATACCATGACCGTTAAATCCGTGACTCGGTGATATTAATTGGTTAATTATATTTTAAAAGAAATTCTTGTCTTTTATTTACCATTTTAATTCATTTTCATGATAAACATATTTTGACCATTGCAAAAATCATCCTTGGTTCTTTATACCATGACGGTTTATTCTGTGACTCGATGATATTATTGGTTAATTACAAATTAAAGAGTATTTTAACCCCTTTTCATTTTATTTACCATCTTTCTCATTTATTTACATTTGCAATATATTAGTCATAATTCATAATCATCCTTTGTTCTTTATACCATGTCGGTTTAATCAGAGTACGATGACAAACTTGACTAATTACAAATAATTGAACTTAACATAATTAGTTCAAATCAAACATTTTACATTTTTATTTGTAAACTATGCTTTTCAAACTTGCAAATCCGACAATGAATATTACTAACATAATAGTAATTATTCCGAGTCATGCAAATCATACTTGCAAATCATTAATCACAAAAAATGGTTTTAAACAACCTTTTTAACAACCAGGAGGCACCTCTTGGCTCGCCTTATGGCTCGCGCCCCAAGAAGCTGGCTGTTTCCACCTTTTAAAACCTGGGCAGAGCCCCTTCCCTCGCCAATAGGCTCGCGCCCCAATGGGGCTGCCTGACACTGTCCTGTCTCATTTTGATACGTGTCTGGGACGATCCCGATTACGGTTAATCTGAATACATGACGGATCAGATTGATAAGCTTACGTTTTTACACTTTGTCATTTGACACCCTTTTTCAAATAATGGATCGTGTTAAGCATCATAACCCGAATTTGGTAAATGGATGTTTAATTTCCGTTCTCACATGCAGATCAATCTAAATCCAACTTGACATCTTATACTTGATACTTGGATTAAATCAACCGACATAGAAAGCTCTCACATGTTAGGTTAAACTTTTGGATGTGCATTCATGCATTTACCGTTTTATCAACTCTTGCACTTAAACAACCACGATCGATCAGTAGAGGCCGCTAACGAGGGCGGGATTGGGTGTCCGATTAAAGGGCTTCCCAATACGTACCCTCGTCCTTTACTCAGAACCTTTGGATAGTGGATGGCCTTATCCAGGGCACACGAGAGTCATTTTAGGCATAGAATGCTAAAAGGGGGACGAGTCCTTATCTTTAGTACCTATGTCAAACACCGCTTTTTGCCTTGGTTGACCTTGGTATAAAGTGGATTTCGAACGGGTTCCGGCATCCCATAAATGCTTGTTGGCGACTCCGAACATCTCTAATCGTTTCGAGACCTTTACCGAGACGAAACCGACCGATCTAAAACGATCCGGTCGAAAGCATTTTTACGCCGCCGAGCGTGGCTTTCAAAAGACCGCTACATGTCCACAGATTGGCTTAGCGTGCGGGTGGCCTGTGACCGCAGATCGGTAGGTGGCCCAAATCCACAGACCGGCCTGTGGCCCATGTCCACACATATATCTTTGTTTTACCATATTACCTGTTATCATTGATTTGTCCAATTATTTTATATATGGCCTTCGAATCTCATGTTTTGAAAGTATCGAAGAAAAAATGGAACTTATTTAAAAATTATATATAAGCTCGAGTTAAGCAGAATTTAAATCAAGCTTGAGTATAAACTCGTAAGCTTGATAATGAGCTTAATGTTTTAAAGCTTAGGCGAGCTTAGCTCGAGATCATCTCGGGCTCGAGTTTTGTTTCCTAAGCACAATCTGAGTAAGGAGAAGATCATTCTCGACTCGACTCGTTGTCACCCCTAACTTTAACTGATAAAACGATCCTTACATTATTCTAAGACATGGAGCGCCTTATTCTCTATAATTTCTGTTTTACTCACTCAAGTTTGAGAACTTTTTTTTTTTGCTTCAATAGCTTTCTAAAACTACTTGTTGGTTGGCGCTAAGATCTTCTCTATTTTCTTCTCTTTGTTTCTTATTTTCAGCACCTAATCAATGATTAGGATTTAATCTTAGGTAAATATACTAACTCTCCATAGCCTAAGTTCTACCCTAGACCATTGATTTGATAACAAACTTTCCATTTCCTCCAAAGAAACGGAGATGATGCTAGTTTTATTTATCTAGTTTTACAAAATAGGCACTTCTATTCTATTCTTCTAATGGAAAATTCACGAGGTACCCCTGAGATTTGACCATTTGCACGAAATACCTAATTTTTTACATCAGGAAACCTTAAGTTGCCATAATTCGTGTTTACGAATTCAGAAAATGATTCTTTTTTTAAATTGATCATCTTTTTGAGAACTATAATTTAAAAATAAAATGTCAAAGTTTGAAACTTGTGAATCGTTAAACCAGAAATATAGTCACACAATGATGATAATGTCGTTTATTATTGATGATCCCTTTCAAGAGCAAGTAGTAACCAATGAATGTTGTTGTAGTAGGCCAAAAAAAAAAAAAAAAAAAAAAAAAAAAAAAAAAAAAAAAAAAAAAAGCTCAAACTTGGCCTATTAATTATGGAGTACTATCCAACACTAGAAAATCATAAAGGGAAAGTTCTATGATACATTAATGATGATACCCAATCCTGGTTTGGAATTCTATATTTGAACCACACCGACAGATTCAAGTGGGTAACTATTTACTGACGGAACACGTGTTGTTAATAGAATGCCTGAGCTATTTGGGGACCATTTCACGAAGATGCATACCAACTTGCCGTGTATTTGCCTTTTAACATACACCTGTTTAACATAAACATCAATCATCATTACCATTTGTCATTTGATATCCAATTATCCATTATTCAGGTGATTTTTACCTTTAATTTCCTTCAATAAGTCGTGCAAGTACAATTTAAAGCTTCAACTTGGCTAATGAATGGATATAACTCTAAACTGTAAAATATTTCTATCTTGCTTAGAATTTGCTTGAATTGAGGGTAAAAAGGGAGGAAATGAATAGGGAAGTGAAATATAAGGTACATTTTTCATGTTTGATATCAGAGTAATTATTTACCTCCTAAATCTATTACCCATCCTCCCCCTAGATAATGATTAAGAGAGTAAAACATCTTTTCAGTAAATATGACTCCAGTTCCCTCCATCGGCCTTATGTCATATCTTTTATTCAAAGAATTCTCCTTATCACCGTATCACTCAATAGAATAACTTACCAGAATACAGTATTCCCTACCATGGACCAATCCGGTATCCCATAAACATTGTATGACTATCATACCAACATGATATATATTCATATGACACTACTGCCGGTATACCATTACGAATAGATTGACACTACTTTTTTTCACATGGGCCAACGCTCCTTTACTTTATATGGAGCCAACGCTCCTTTACTTTACATGGAGCCACCTCTCCTGGAGGCAACGTCCCGGATGTCAACGATGCCCCTTTAATTCATATGGAGCCAACGCCCCTACTGTGTACACAGTTTCGATTTTCTAAATAATGTCATCTCAAATCAATAATCGTATCCTGAATGCTACAATTGGCCAATTATGCAATATGACAGCAACCACCTTATCAGAGTCATATATTTATAAGACGGTAACTAATATAACATCAGAGCAAGATAACAATCACAATATACAATTAACAATAAAAACTAATGTAACCAATTATTTCTAATTGATGGGGCATATTGTGCACCCGCTGACCGAGTCAACATATTGAGCAAGGTCAAAGCCAAAAGACAGCAAGTCAACGTATTAGACAGCCTAACCGACATAGCCTGTCGGCCTGTCACTTGGGTCTCGGTCTCGGCAACTAGCCGGCCGAGAGGCGTATCCGCGTACTCACATCCAGTCCCCTCGGCATGAAGTCAACCAGGCCTGCCGGCCCGGCATGGGTCCCTCGGCCGAGGGTAAGATAGTCTTTCCACCTGCTAGCCACTTGGCCACTTGGCCACTACGTGACAAAATGTGAAAGTTTATAAATACTCCACTTCTCTCATTGAGAAAAGGATCCAAAAACTATCCCAAAACCAACTGAAAATCTGGTATAAACTCCCTTATCTCTCTACAATATACTTTGCCAAGTTAACACACAACTTATCTCTTTAAGTTTACTGACTTGAGCGTCGGAGTGAGTACGCTCGGTACCAAGTCGAGCCCTCAGTTTGTTCATCTTTACAGGAGAGAGCGAAAGGAAGAGACAAGCAAAGACGTCATTCCACAAGCTTAAGTGGTCATAATCCTGCTCCGGAATTACACTCGGAACAATTGGCGCTGTCTGTGGGGATAGATACTAAAAGCTAGTTACCTCCCTTACAAAAAAAAAAAAAACCAAAACAAAACCATTCAACGAGCTAAGAAGATGTCAAAGCAACAAGAAACTATGAGTGAAGGAACTGCATTCTTCCAGGATGACACGTTCCCTAATTCTGAGATCGGGCAGTCCCCCACCGGCCGAGTCATAGAACCGGCGTACGGGATGCCAAAAGAGCCGAACGCCGCGCCTTACGGCCAAATCACCACATGGGACATGTGGTCGATGCGGCAAACGAAGCTATTCCTGGACCTGATGGGTAGTACGCCGGTCACCCCTGTCATGACGACGGTGACGGCAGCGCACCCACTGGTGACCAGGGCCCATAAAGTGACTCCGAACAACTTGTCCGGAGCGATACAAGGAGCTGCCCATGCTAGGACGCCGGCAGAGCCCGTGGCAGACCTAAGTCCTTCCCCCACTCGCGGTAGGACAGCGTCGCCGCGGCAACAACGAGGCCACCCCCGAAGAAATGAAAGAAGTCCGACTCTCCAAAGTCGGACAACAAGAAGCCCTTCCCGCCAGAGGGAGAGAAGCCGGACTAAGGTTGCGAGGAGCCGATCGCCGCGTGTCATTCGACACGTGGTCAGACAGCCCCTCAGTGCCTATGTCCTTGAAGTCCCTGTGCGGACTAAACTGAAGCTGCCGCCCCTATCATACAAAGGGGATAGCGACCCAACCGACCATGCCGAGGCTTTCGAGTCGTACATGTCGGTATGGGAGCAGCCCGATGAGGTGTGGTGCCGAGTCTTCCCAACGACCCCGTAGGATGGCCCGAGTTGGTACAAGGGGCTACCTAATGGCTCGTATCTTTGTTATGCCGACCTAAGGGACAATTTCATAGCCCAGTATGCTTGCAACAAAAGAAGGGTCGTGGAAACATCAGATCTCCTCATTATCCGACAGGGGGAGGACGAGTCTCTCCGAAGCTACGTGAAGAGATTCGACGCAAAAGTTCAGCAGATCCGTGAGCTGAACACCGAACTGGCGGTCTTCGCACTGATGAAAGGCCTCCCGAAAGGCGAGTTCAAAAACGAGATGATCAAGTGCGAGGACCTCAACCTAGACACCGCCAAAAAGATGGCCGACCGAGCCGTAAAGGTGGAGGACTATCACAAGACCTGGGTAGGCCACAGTGAAGCTGGGCACCCAGAGAGGAAGAGCCGCCGGGACAACGTTGATGATTGTCGCCGTGACGTGAATAGGTCGCGGCCTGAGAGATTTAATAGGAAACAGAACTCGGCGGGCGCCGGGGGGAGTTCGGGACCATACACCCAGAAGCGGTACAGTAGTCTCACCCCCCTGGTCAAATCTCCAGCCGAGGTCATTACCCTAAGCAAGAGTAAAGGGCGAGAAGGGGCCAGCCCCCAAGCGAGGGGGACGGCGACCAAGCCGATTTGCGAGTACCACGGTCGGGCCGGCCATAAGAACGACAACGTCGGCATCGAGGAACGCCATCGAAGAGCGATCCGAAAGGGGGCCCTCGGCAAGTATGTAGTGGAGGCCCGAAACAAGCTCCGACGGGCGAATAGAAAATCGCATATTCCAGTGGATGGGAGTGATCCAGGTTGTCATCGGGGGGAACGAGAACGGTGGGTCAGCTAATGGGCACAAACGGCACCTGAATGAGCTATACCAAGCCATCAACTTTGTGCCCAAAACAGCGATCCCCGCTTCCACAATCCCCGATATAACCATCGGAAAGAAGGACTACGAAGGAGTCGTCGCCCCGCACAGCGACCCGCTCGTAGTCCACCTAGACATAACCAACCACTTGGTCAAAAGGTGCCTGATTGACACAAGCGCCTACACGAACATCATGTTCAGGGAGTGCTTTCTTAATCTCGGTCTGAAGATTGGAGACCTGAGCCCCTTCGCTAACCCGCTATACAGCTTCTCTAGGGCCGGCCTGGTACCCCAGGGTCAATCGATCAGGACTGCGGTGATGTTCGGCCAAGCAGATGCGGCCAAAAATGTTTTGTCTGAGTTCATGGTTATTGATGGTTCGTCTGCCTACAATGTTCTCATAGGCCTAGTCACTTTGAGCGAGGCCGATGCGGTGATGTCCATCCGGGCCCTGACCTTGATGTACGTCTCGGACCGGGGGGAAGCACAAAAAGCTCGTCTCAAAGGACGAAAGAGACGAAATATTCAATGTCCAAGTATCTGCCAGGGGGTGCAACATGCAATCCCTCAAAGTGGCGAAGAAATCAGAGAAAGGGAAGAGCCCATCCTTACAGCAGGAGGGTGATCCGATGAACACCAACGTCGGCATGGTCGAAGGAGCCGAGACCGAGGAAGTGGAAATTGACCCGGGGCGCACCGTAACTGTCGGTGTCGGCCTGGAGCCAAAATTCAGAGCCGATCTCCTAGACCCGCTGAGGAAGAACAAAGATGTCTTCGCATACTCAGCCGCCGAAATGCCAGGCGTGAGCCGGGAGGTGATCGTTCACAAGCTGAACGTACTCTCCACCGCTCGCCCTGTCAAGCAGAAGATGAGGAACTCCTCGGCCGAGAAGGATGAGGCCATCAAAGCTGAAGTAGACAAACTATTAGCGGCGGGCTTTATCATGCCTTGTACTTACCCTGAGTGGCTAGCCAATGTTGTAATGGTGAGAAAATCGTCAGGGGCGTGGAGGATGTGTGTTGATTTTACCAATCTTAATAAAGCGTGCCCTAAAGATTGTTATCCCTTGCCTCGAATAGATAGTTTAATTGACGCAACGGCAGGCTACACCATGCTAAGCCTTCTAGACGCCTTCTCAGGGTATCATCACGTGTTTATGGCCGAAGAAGACATGCCTAAGTGCGCATTCATCACCGGTAACGGCACATACATGTATAAAATGATGCCGTTCGGTTTAAAGAACGCTGGCGCAACTTACACTAGGTTGGTGGACAAAGTGTTTCAAGATAAAAAAGGGCGAAACATCGAAGCTTACGTCGACGATGCTATTGTAAAAAGCAAGTCTGACAGCGAGCACTTGGCCGATTTGAGCGAGACATTTTGTTCACTAAGGAAATATAAGATGAAGCTTAACCCAATGAAATGCAACTTCGGTGTCCGGGCCGGCAAGTTCCTCGGCGTGCTTGTCCGCGCCAGGGGAATTGATGCCAATCCAGAGAAAGTCCAAGCAATACTAGACCTGCCGGAGCCGAGAAATCGAAAAGAGGTTATGATGCTGACCGGAAGGATGGCGGCCCTCGCCCGCTTCATCTCTCGGTCGGCCGACAAGAGCACTCCTTTCTTTAAAGTCTTTGAAAGGGAATAAAGACTTTAGGCGGGGAGGAACGAGCACGGCTTTCAAGCGGTGAAAGCCCACCTTCTAACACTTCCGACCCTGTCTGTGCCGACGCTGGGAAACGCTATATCTATACTTAGCGATTACCTCGGCCACGATCGATCTTGTAATCGTCAGGGAAGAAAATAAGCAGCAACACCCAATTTACTTTATCAGCCATACACTGCTGGCCGCCGAAAGAAATTACCCACTAATCGAAAAACAGCCCTCGCCGTCGTCGTTGCCGCAAGGAAGCTGAAACCCTACTTCGACGCGCATCCCGTGACGGTCTTAACCGACCAGCCATTGGAGAAAGCGTTAGAAAAATTCGAAAAATCCGGCAGACTTATCAAATGGGCGGTGGAGCTCTCCGCTTTGGCATTCAAGACAAGCCGAGACCTTCGATAAAGGGGCAAGCACTTGCAGACTTCCTGGCTGAGTGCACATATCAAGAAGAATCACAACCCGGCGTATGGGAAGTGTATACCGACGGGTCCTCCACGGCGAACAGCTCAGGAGCCGGCATCCTTATCAACAGCCCTAACGGAGACGAGTTTGAGTACGCCTTGAAGTTTTCCTTCTCGGCCTCAAATAACGAATCCGAATATGAGGCGGTGATAACTGGAGTCGAGTTAGCTAGAGCTGCCGGGGCGGAACACATTGTGTTAAAAACAGACTCACAACTAGTGACTAATCAAATCAGAGGAGAGTATGAGGCTCGAGACGATGGGATGGTGAGGTACCTGGAAAGGGTAAAAGCTGACACCTCAAAATTGAAATCTTTCCAAATACAGTGCATCCCCAGGTCTGAGAACAACCGAGCCGACGCTCTCTCAAAACTTGCCAGTTCAAGCATCAAGAATGTCAGTCGAACCGTGCTGGTGGACATCAGAAATGCTAAAAGCATCACTGAGACCGTCGGCATGGTGGGCGACATCGAAGCCGAGACGACGTGGATGACTCCGATATACCGGAGGACCGCAGTCTCTCTCAGAAGATAAGAAGGATCGCCGCAAGGTACTTGGTGTTCGAAGGAGAATTATACAGAAGATCCGTAATAAGACCACTCCTGAAATGTGTCGGCCCAGCCGACGCGGAGCTCATACTGACAGAGATTCACGAAGGCATCTGTGGACATCATATGGGGGCGAGAACGCTAGCCCACAAAGCTCTTCGAGCCGGCTACTTCTGGCCCACCATGCTGAAAGATTCCAGAGCAAAGACCAAGAAGTGCAAGAATTGTCAGATGCATGCTCCGGTAATACATGCACCTTCCCGAGACCTGCAACCGGTACTTAGTCCCCTACCATTTGCACAATGGGGGATGGATTTACTAGGACCATTTCCGACGGCCTCCGGAGGAAGGAAGTACCTGATCGTCGCCGTTGACTACTTCACCAAATGGGTCGAGGCGGTCGCGGTACCTGCCAAGACCACGGCGGCCGTAAGAAAGGTGATTTGGGAGAACATCATAACTCGTTTTGGGTTACCCCAAGTCATGGTATTTAACCACGCCCGAGAGTTTTGGAGTGACATGGTGATGAACTGGCTGGAAGAGCTCGGTATCAAATTCGCATACTCCTCCGTCTGCCACTCTCAGAGCAACGGGCAGGCGGAGGCAGCTAATAAAACAATATTGAACGGGTTGAAAAAGAAGGTTGAAGATCTAAAGGGAAGATGGGCTGATGAACTACCCGGCGTCCTGTGGTCCCTTCGAACCACGAGAAAAGAAGCAACAGGTCACCCATTCCACCAAGTCTATGGGTCTGAGGTCGTCCTGCCAATTGAAGCAGCGGTGCCGACATTCAGAACGCAAACCTATGACCCAGTCGAAAATGAGGAAGGCCTGAGAGCCTCCCTAGACCTGGTCGAAGAAAGTCGAGACACGGCACGGCTCAACTTGGCAGTCTATCAAAACCGAATGAGAAAAGCATACAACCGTAGGGTCCACAAAAGGGACTTAAGAGTAGGAGATCTAGTCCTGAGAAAGTCGGCCGCGACCAACAAAGGAAACATCCATGGTAAAATGACGGCCAACTGGGAAGGACCCTACAGGGTAGTTGAAGAAATGAGGTCGGGGACATACCGGCTGACAGACATGGAGGGAGTGCCTCTAATGAGCCACTGGAACACAGACAACCTTAGAAAATATTTCATATAGCGGCGGAGGTGTCCGAGACCGTTGTGGGCACCTGTAGATACCCATATCCGTCGATATTGGAATTTATAGAGAACCCGACAAACACCCGATGATGATAGGACACATGTATTCTTTAGTTGTCATTGTCATTATTTGGGTTCGTTTTACGATGTAGAATGAGCGTTGTCGATGGAGTATTTTATTAATTTAAATGATATTTAAATTAAAGCTTTTTTAAGGTGAATTCATTTTACTTTATTTTGAATTTATTTTCTCAAGTTTATTTTATTGAAAATAAAATAAATATTTGATTTGAAAAATCATTTTATGAGTGTATTTGATTTGAAAAATCATTTATTTTAATGTGTTAATCTATTTGAAAAATCGATTTAAAAATCGAAAAACGCTCGTTTTAACCACACGTTTTGGAGCTCGATTATAGCTCGGTTTTTGGGCCCGTTTTCTTTACGAATTGGCACGAATCTCGAGTACACTAACCAACATAGGCTTCTACCCATCCAACCCCAGTTCGAACCCCCCTATCCACATCCCAAATCTCGTCCCAAGCCCCCCAACATAGCCCAACTCCTTCCCAACCCGTGTTCAGCATAGCCCGTTTGTTTTGCTCCAAACTTGGTCCAAACCCGCAACCCATCACCACCAACCCATACTCCACACTACCCACCATTCCCACGTCCAAACCCACCATGAAACCCCTCCACAAAACCCGTCTCCAACACTCCAAAACAGGCCCCAAACAACACGACACAAACAGCCCCCTGTTTTCGTTCAACTCAAACCCGAGTCCGAAACCCGCTCCAAACACCTGCAAAACCCGTGCCCATTAACCCTAAACCATACCCTAGTATCCTACCTATACTTCCCTAGCTTAACCACCAAGAAAACCCCTCACAAAGCCTCTCAAACCCTCACAAAAGCTGCTGGACAGCAGCTATGCGTGAATGAGCCCGTCTGCCTCTCCCCTCTAAAACCCTACCTTAACTCCTTATAAATACCCCCCCTTCACCATACATTCATTCCTCTAAGTTCTCCATACATACTACCTTCACTTACAAGCTTTAAGTTCCAGAAACAAACCCTAATTGCCTCCCAAAAACCCTAGACAAAACCGACATACAAACAGAGAATCAGTTTGTGTGTCCTCTTTGAAACCATTCGTTCTCCCTTCAAACCTCCATCAAAATTCGAGTTTCTTGTTCCAAATTAACCATACAACATCCATCTACACATTAGACAAAGATTTACGAGCCAAATTGCCCTTGAGAGTACACGAATTCCCTCGAAAAAGCAGTGTTATACACTCTGTTTTTGCTTTTTCCCTGTCTGTCCAGTTCTGTTTGTGCTCGTTTTTCGTGCCCAATAACTCAAAACGAGTAGGGATTGTTTTAAGATCTCTGTTCTCTTCTCTTTCTAGTTTTCAAAACATCTTTTAAATCGAATTTTCACCGTGAAACGAGAGAGAAATCGCTGTTTGAAAGTTGCTGTCCAGATTTACAAAAAACGTGTTGTTTGCTTTGTTTCTTCGTCGACGACGGCCTCTCGAGATAAAATATACCATCGATTACGACCCAAGACGGTGTCAACGATACATGTAGGTTGAGGGTGCATCAAATCCTCCTCTTTCTCCCTTTTATTTCGTTTTTTTATGTTTGTTTTCTTATAGTTCGTTTTTGTTTGTTTATCGTTTTTGTTTATCGATTGTTATCATTAACTATGAAACTAGTTTAGTCCGAGTATGAGTTAAAGTACCACCATGAACACCCGCGTTGACTTGAGATGGGAAAGAAACCGCTACATCAGTCGGTCGTAACCCCCGTCTCATTTACATATCCTCGTGTTCAAGGTAGGGCATTAATAAAACGAGTTCTAACTTCGCTCTTCGCTTTTGACCCTTCTTTTGTTTCGTGTAATTCGACCCACCCTAGGACCATTCACACGTTAGTATGACCTCTGATTTTTAACATATAACTCGTTTAGATGACATTAGATCAATTTAATAACCTAATTAGACACGTTAGGGTACATCGACATAGCTTTAAAAATCAACTAACAATTCTGTAACTTAATTGAATGCATCTCTCTCTTTCACCTAATTTCTCGCTAGTATAAGAGCGCGTGATTAGCACCTTCTTATTAACACTCGATGAGTTAAATTAATTAGCAAACTTGACCTAATTTGACCCCTTTAGGCCGTGTAGAATGCGCGTTTGCAAGGTATCTTTTCAAATCAATCAACGTTGTTTCTAACTCGTTTTCTAACTTGTTTCCTATCCCGTTTCGCAATCATCTATCTAACCTAATGAATCTAACCTAAGGATTAGGGTATGCTAAATCGTGTAGGCCGTGTTTGGCCGTGTCCTTGTAGTCCCTTTTCTCGTTATTTCTCATCTTTATCTCGTTATTTCGTATCTTGTAATTACTTTATTTATCGAGTCGTGTTTGGTAGTTTGTTTGTAATTTTCAAGCTAGCTTTCTTTTATCGAGTCAAAACCTCTTTCAAAAAACCTTAGTCTCGTTTGGTTAGATGGTTGTGCCCCCATGTATGTAAGAGCGTAGTAAATCGCATGTTGTTTAAAGAAACATGGCCCGATTTATGCTAATGCATGCTTTGGTGCGTAGCCCTATGTCTAATTCGATGAGATTAAGTGAAAGCACACATTACGAGGAGTGACCGAAGGCCGTGAGTCATGTAAGCCTTGGGCCGCCCCTTTGTGCACGGTTTCCTAGGCCGAATGGTCGTGTATTGCGTCGTGTGTATAGCGTTGTATTTTAGATCGAGTTGTATCTTTAATTTCTCGTTGTGTCGGCATGAAATGCCTGGGTTGTAATAGGATAGATCCCAACGGCTCCCCCATTCCCCCTAAGCCTTGTTTGCTTTGTTTTGTATGTTGTTAGATCAATCAACCCACACGCTAAATTACAACTTTGACAAAGTTAGTTTAGTTGCATCTAAATCGACATAGAAACTTCACATGTTAGGGTTTTGAAAACGATGTTTGCATATCATATATCGTAGTAGCTATGACCTTGTTTGAAATCCGACACTTGACTTAGTAGAGGCCGTTATTGACGGGCGGGGTTAGGTGTCCTTATGGGCTTCCTAACACATACCCTCACCCCTTACTCAAGATCTATGGTTTGTGGATCCGTCTAAATACCATTGGATTATGAGAGTCATTCAAATCGAGTGATATAGGGTACAAGTCTTTATCTTTAATCACTCGTAGTCGATTGGCTTTATGCTTTTCGATGAAAGGTGTAAAGTTGACTTGAACGGTTCCAAGTTCCCAAAAAACTTGGTGGCGACTCTAATTTGTCTTAATTCGATTCGAAAGAACCTCGAGTCGATTATGCCTAGTGTGGATCCCGAGGATGCAGTTCCCAAGGGCCTTGTCCACAGTTTGGCGACTCCGCTGGGGAAAAGAGGACTAGTTACACTTTGTCTCTAGGGTCTTTTCCTCCGAGGTGAAACTTGAAAAGAAAGTATTGGAAAGTAAAACATTACTCATAGTGCTACGATTCATGCATAAACCCTTAAGGATTTTCTCGGGCCGTCCCAGCATTTCTTTGTGATGCGTGGGGGGCGACGTCCCACTATGCCAGGAACTCGCACTTTGCTTGCTTCCGCTCCGCCTCGCGTGGTTCTTGATGGTGGGGATGCTCTTCTAGGTACTCTACCTAAAGGCCCTTGCTCTATAAGACCGCAAAAGGATGGAGGGCATAGACCTTCTTGTAGAAGACTTGCCGAGACTTAGAAATGTCTAGGAGCATACATCCTTATAACATGAGAATGACAATGTGCAAGGTGTTTTTTCCCGAGTCTTTTCAAAATTTCCTTGTCAATTTCAAAACCGAACTTTTGAACAACTTAGTTTCAAAATAGCATGATTTTCAAAACGCGGAATGCTGCCCAAATAGGACTAGAATTTTCGGCCAAAATAAGCTTTTATAGCCGGCATGCTGCCCATTTCAAATCTCATTTTCAAATCGATCCTTCGTTTTTTCCAAATTCAATCCAAAAGGTTTCTCGAACCTCAACCAAGCATGAAATGCGTCGAGTCGTGTCCGGGTCATGGCCGTGTTAGGCCGGGTGTGTTTCGTTCTAAGAGTCTAGAACACGACCTTGTTGGGTCACCCAAGCTCACCTCTTGGGCTTTGAGTCGTGTTGGTCGACCAATTGTTCTAGGATAGTCCACAGAAACGCCCAAGCTAGGCCATTTAGGGCGTTTCACCTGAACCTATGGGCTATGTTAGTCCAATCACGGGTTTAGTCACACCGAGTCCAGTTTAGAATCGAGCTATGACAACTTGAGTCGTGTCGTCTTGTCGAGTCTAAAATGAATCGAGGTCTAAATCCAACCGCGAGTCGAACCTTTGGTTAGTCAGTCTCAAGTCGAGTCTTTGTTTAAGTCAAGTTGGTGTCGTGTCCTTAAGTGTGCAGGGGCTCCTACATTCGAATATTGACTCAGTTCGGGGTTTTCTTGTAGAAAGGCCGCCAAAAACCCGACGTCAAGCAATGGAAGATGCTGTTAACAAACTCACTGAGGCCGTGAACCTCATGATGACCCGAATGGATGCAATCGAATCTAAGCTGGGTGAAGATTCCCCTCAATCTACCCCACCTCTGACTGATCTGGAAAAACGGTTCAAGTTCATCGAAGACCGTCTGAAACTCTCCCAGAGGAAGAACATCCACTATAAAAATGCTAGGGCCTATGCCCCAGTTCAGGATAAATTGCCCACGAACATGGTACTCACTGACATCCCAAAGTTCAAGGGCACCGAAGATCCAGGCCTATAAAGGGTACTTAGCACTGAAGGGAGTACCTGGTGACATGCTCTCTGAAATTTTTGCCCAATCTCTGGGTGACCACCCGAAAGCGTGGTTCTATAATCTTGACCTTAAGAACTTCCCTACTTTCGAAGATATCACGGTGGAGTTCTGTATGCACTATGCTGACAATGTTGAGATTCAAACCAACATAAGGACTTTGGAAGTAATGACACAGAAGGAAAAAGAGGGCTTTACTGAATTCCTCGCAAGATGGCGCGCTGAAAGCGTGAAATTAGCCAAGAAGCCTGACGAAGTTGAAATGGTAGATAAGTTCGTAAAGAATCTACGACCTATTTACCGCAATGCTCTAAAATACCAGAATTTTGGCTCTTTCAAAGAATTGATAAGAATCGGGATAAAGGTAAAAGATGATGTCATAAGGGCAGAGGCTGAAAGGCCAAAAGGGTACCATGGGGCCTCATCGTCTAAGGGCAAGGCCCCAGCAACGTCCCATATTGATGAAGCCATCAATCTCTTAGAAGGGAAATCGAAGAAGTCGCAGCGCCAAACACCTAGGGCATTCACCGATATCGGATGCACTTATACATACGCTCTCCAAAGGCTCATAGCCCAAGGAAAGCTGAAGCCTATTGGTCCAACTCCGGACCCTCTCGCTGATCAATAAGGTAAATGGTATAAACCAAATGCCTACTGTGCCTTTCATCAAGGGAAAGGCCATGATACTGAAAGGTGTTATCGACTGAAGCACGAAATCCAAGACATGATTGAGAATGGAACACTCCTGATCCCAACTGTTAAACCCAATAACATCACCAATCCATTTGGCGATCACTCTAACTTTGTTTTTCTCGAAGACAATGTCGATTATTCCCATCTTATCCGCCCATGTCACTTGAAAGGGGTGTTTATCGGGAAGATATTTGTGGATTGCTTTGAATTCTTGCCAAACTCGAAGAATGAAATTCAAGTCGGGAGTCTTGCTCCAGAATGTACTCCTCTCATTAAGGAAGTTAATAAAAGGCAATTCGGTTCACCAACCTTCATCACTGGCGTAGATCCTCAGAGGACTACCTCGGGATGGAGGCAGACCATCAAAGGGATCAAGGACTAGAGCCGAGCATCTAAGTTGACAACTGAATAAGGGAAAGCTCAAAACTAGATTTGAAAATTATGAGTCGGATCTATTTTCTTATCTTAGTCAAGTCGAGTCTAGGACTTTCTTTTCCTGAAGTTGAGTCGTTTGTTCCGCGATGACCTAGGGTGTGTCCTAGGAATCGTTCCTTCGAGTCTTTTAAGCATTTGTCATTCCAATAAAAGTCGCAGTTTCGTTTCCAAATATGTCTTGTTTCCAATCCTCAATCATTCCGAAACATGATAAAACGCACAACACACTCAAAGGCATCCCTGGGGTAGAAATATGCCCCGTTTCAAAATGTAAGGTACAATAGGATTCCGTGTTTGATTCCTTTACCTATTCCATGTCTGGCGGTAGAAAACCTTCATCAGAACCAGTGCTTTTGACAAGCTTTTAGATGATTCTAGGACGAACCCGGACTAGCTCCTTGTTTTCCATATCGATGACGGAAGGCAAGCCTTTTTCCCACAGAATCATCCCCTCTCGAAGAGAGAATATATCAACCCGTTCTAAGAAGGAATTGTTAATTCTAACCCTTTTTAGTTGGCGAAGCCCAGTTTTTAAGGTGTATCTATTTGTGACTAAGAGAATGAATAGAAGATCATTTTCAAAGAGAGAAAAAAGATGAAAAAGAATGAAAAATGAGAAAAATGAGAAAAATTGGAAAAATGAAGAAAAATGAAAATGAAAAGAAAAATGAAAAAAAAAAGAAAAAAGAAAAAAGATGTTGAAGTTATTGCGGAATGCTTTTTGGTTAAATGTCGAAGTTACGGAAGCCAGAGTTCAAGTCAAGTACCCATAGTTGAAGTTCAATGGGCGAAGCCCAAAAGCTTAAGTAGTAACCTCTTTACCCCTAAGTCCTTCCTGAGACAGTTACAAGGGGATAGTCGGGAATTTTGAGAATCATTCCGCTTGTGTTGTTATACCTTGCCTTTAGGGTCCAGACATGGAAATTTGAACCCACATAATTTTCCAACCCATTTGCACTCGGGTTTCATCAAACCCGAGACACCATTTCCATCCACATCAGCAGCCATAGCCTTTAGCCTTAGCACCACAAAACAAACCTTCAGAATAATGGTTAACCATTCAAACTTGTTATTACCAAGCTCCACATCCCAAAAGATCCAAGCCTTTTACACCTAACCCCAGACACGGGATTTAACGGTACCTTACAGGCTAGAATGGGATACGACATGATACCATAGGTGAAACCTTCGAGTGTGTACACACAATTAAAATGCCAAGTTTATGCACCTTGATCGAACTACGTCGGATTTGATTTCGCTCCACGCGAATACGTAGGCAGTCCTTCTGAACAAGGGATTCAATCCACTCATCAACCAAGTTGTCATCTTGTCGGTTTCTTACGGGTCTTAACCAAGTCCAAATGAAGCCACCTTTGTTTGAGTCGGTCTTAGCACTCGATGTAGGCTAGGATGAGGATATAGGTTCGGATGAATAGTATCAAGTCTCAGAATGAGTTTTATCTAACAGTGTAGGCAAAGATGCTCAGTCAGATAGATGTGGATTTTTGTTGGGAACAGAAAATATGAAAAACCCGCTAAAAAGACAGAAGGCGTGGAAGGAAAGTAGTAAAAGCCCGCTGAAAAGAAAGAAGGCGGTGGCAAGAAATGATGAATACTCGCTGAAAAGAAAGGAGGCGAGGAGAAGAGTGGCAGAATGTTCCCAACAAGAGTGATGTGTGATGTCCAACTGTTCTCATAAAATCAGGCTGTGTTTAGTGTCTAGGCGAAGCTAACGTTGTTGCTCCATGAGTTTAATCCACCTTGTCAATGCCAAGTGATCTTGATTCCCGTGTGCCCTCGGGAGCACGCCCATGACATACGATATCTACATCCCAAGTCCGACGACCTTGTGATTCCCATTTGCCATCTTTTGGCACCAGAATGACCAATTTACATTTCTACCCCCAACAAGTCAATAATTGAATTAAAACCCGTGCACACTTACGGTTTTATTTTCCTTTTTTGTTTTACGGTAGCAGGCTACGCCCACGTTTGTTTACGGGTCATACAGAGTGTCTGAGTCGTATTTCGTGCTCACCCGTCAAGGTTCGATTTCAAAATGCCCAATTTTTCGGAATTCCGAAATTTCAAAAACTTTTTGCGAATTATGGATAGATGATCCAAGTAGTGGTACATTTCAAGTCAAGGTTCAAATCTCAAAGTTCAAAATCAAATTTTGGGTCGACGACCCAACGCCCAAATGATTCGTTTCAAATTCAAATTTCGGGTCGATGGCCCAACATCATAAGTGATGTCAAATTCAAAATTTGGGGCGATGGCCCAATTATTCAAAATATTCAACAGGTTCAAACTTCGGGTCGATGACCCAGTCTTTCAAATTCAATTTCAGGTCGACGACCCAACATTCCAATACTTAAGCTTCAAACCTCGGGTCGATGGCTTAACATACTAAATGATGTCAAATTTAAACTTCGGGTCGATGGCCCAATTATTCAAAATTTTCAAATTCAATTTTCGGGTCGATGACCCAATCTTTCAAATAATCCAATTTTAAGATCGATGATCCAAATGTGCTTATGTGATGATTATTGCTAGTACGTTTTTGTGTTTCAAATATAGCAGGATATGCTTCAACTGGGGGCTCTAAAGTCTTCGACTTTAGAGCCATTGCAAACTGGGGGCTCTGAAGCCGTTGGCTTCAGAGACCATTATCAAGATGTAAAGGATGACATTCACCAATAATTCAATTCAATACAAGAGTATGAAATGGAAGAATTCCGTAGCTGAAAGCAAATGATGAAAGCGGCGGCAACCTCCTTGGAAAGTCCCGTCCCATTTGGGCACCTGCCAGTAGATGATAAACTTTGGGCATGTGTCAGCAGTTGCCGAACTACGACGCGGGTTTGATTCCGTCAGAAACGGATACGTAGGCGCCTAAGGATAAGGCTCAATCCACCATATATGCAATTTATGGGTCGACGACCAACGACGATAATTCGACACAACAAAAGCAAGAGTCAATCCCCAGCGAAGTTTCAGGTATGATCTGTTCTTATGGCTGGCGAGCTTATATACGCAAGTCTAATGGACTATAAATGACCCGCAGAATCCTCAGGTCGAAAGGGACCTGGGGTATACTTTGACTTTCGCCTTGTCCAAGCCTCAGTCAAAGTGGGGGCTCTGTAGATACCCATATCCGTCGATATTGGAATTTATAGAGAACCCGACAAACACCCGATGATGATAGGACACATGTATTCTTTAGTTGTCATTGTCATTATTTGGGTTCTTTTTACGATGTAGAATGAGCGTTGTCGACGGAGCATTTTATTAATTTAAATGATATTTAAATTAAAGCTTTTTTAAGGTGAATTCATTTTACTTTATTTTGAATTTATTTTCTCAAGTTTATTTTATTGAAAATAAAATAAATATTTGATTTGAAAAATCATTTTATGAGTGTATTTTATTTGAAAAATCATTTATTTTAATGTGTTAATCGATTTGAAAAATCGATTTAAAAATCGAAAAAAGCTCGTTTTAACCACACGTTTTGGAGCTCGATTATAGCTCGGTTTTTGGGCCCGTTTTCTTTACGAATTGGCACGAATCTCGAGTACACTAACCAACCTAGGCTTTTACCCATCCAACCCCAGTTCGAACCCCCCTATCCACATCCCAAATCTCGTCCCAAGCCCCCCAACATAGCCCAACTCCTTCCCAACCCGTGTTCAGCATAGCCCGTTTGTTTTGCTCCAAACTTAGTCCAAACCCGCAACCCATCACCACCAACCCGTACTCCACACTACCTAACATTCCCACTTCCAAACCCACCATGAAACTCCTCCACAAAACCCGTCTCCAACACTCCAAAACAGGCCCCAAACAACACGACACAAACAGCCCCCTGTTTTCGTTCAGCTCAAACCCGAGTCCGAAACCCGCTCCAAACACCTGCAAAACCCGTGCCCATTAACCCTAAACCATACCCTAGTATCCTACCTATACTTCCCTAGCTTAACCACCAAGAAAACCCCTCACAAAGCCTCTCAAACCCTCACAAAAGCTGCTGGACAGCAGCTATGCGTGAATGAGCCCGTCTGCCTCTCCCCTCTAAAACCCTACCTTAACTCCTTATAAATACCCCCCCTTCACCATACATTCATTCCTCTAAGTTCTCCATACATACTACCTTCACTTACAAGCTTTAAGTTCCAGACATAAACCCTAGTTGCCTCCCAAAAAACCCTAGACAAAACCGACATACAAACAGAGAATCAGTTTGTGTGTCCTCTTTGAAACCATTCGTTCTCCCTTCAAACCTCCATCAAAATTCGAGTTTCTTGTTCCAAATTAACCATACAACATCCATCTACACATTAGACAAAGATTTACGAGCCAAATTGCCCTTGAGAGTACACGAATTCCCTCGAAAAACAGAGTGTTATACACTCTGTTTTCGCGGCTTTTTCCTGTCTGTCCAGTTCTGTTTGTACTCGTTTTTCGTGCCCAATAACTCAAAACGAGCAGGGATTGTTTTAAGATCTCTGTTATCCTCTCTTTCTAGTTTTCAAAACATCTTTTAAATCGAATTTTCACCATGAAACGAGAGAGAAATCGCTGTATGAAAGTTGCTGTCCAGATTTGCAAAAAACGTGTTGTTTGCTTTGTTTCTTCGTCGACGACGGCCTCTCGAGATAAAATATACCATCGATTACGACCCAAGACGGTGTCAACGATACATGTAGGTTGAGGGTGCATCAAATCCTCCTCTTTCTCCCTTTTATTTCGTTTTTTTATGTTTGTTTTCTTATAGTTCGTTTTTGTTTGTTTATCGTTTTTGTTTATCGATTGTTATCATTAACTATGAAACTAGTTTAGTCCGAGTATGAGTTAAAGTACCACCATGAACACCCGCGTTGACTTGAGATGGGAAAGAAACCGCTACATCAGTCGGTCGTAACCCCCGTCTCATTTACATATCCTCGTGTTCAAGGTAGGGCATTAATAAAACGAGTTCTAACTTCGCTCTTCGCTTTTGACCCTTCTTTTGTTTCGTGTAATTCGACCCACCCTAGGACCATTAACACGTTAGTATGACCTCTGATTTTTAACATATAACTCGTTTAGATGACATTAGATCAATTTAATAACCTAATTAGACACGTTAGGGTACATCGACATAGCTTTAAAAATCAACTAACAATTCTGTAACTTAATTGAATGCATCTCTCTCTTTCACCTAATTTCTCGCTAGTATAAGAGCGCGTGATTAGCACCTTCTTATTAACACTCGATGAGTTAAATTAATTAGCAAACTTGACCTAATTTGACCCCTTTAGGCCGTGTAGAATGCGCGTTTGCAAGGTATCTTTTCAAATCAATCAACGTTGTTTCTAACTCGTTTTCTAACTTGTTTCCTATCCCGTTTCGCAATCATCTATCTAACCTAATGAATCTAACCTAAGGATTAGGGTATGCTAAATCGTGTAGGCCGTGTTTGGCCGTGTCCTTGTAGTCCCTTTTCTCGTTATTTCTCATCTTTATCTCGTTATTTCGTATCTTGTAATTACTTTGTTTATCGAGTCGTGTTTGGTAGTTTGTTTGTAATTTTCAAGCTAGCTTTCTTTTATCGAGTCAAAACCTCTTTCAAAAAACCTTAGTCTCGTTTGGTTAGATGGTTGTGCCCCCATGTATGTAAGAGCGTAGTAAATCGCATGTTGTTTAAAGCAACATGGCCCGATTTATGCTAATGCATGCTTTGGTGCGTAGCCCTATGTCTAATTCGATGAGATTAAGTGAAAGCACACATTACGAGGAGTGACCGAAGGCCGTGAGTCATGTAAGCCCTGGGCCGCCCCTTTGTGCACGGTTTCCTAGGCCGAATGGTCGTGTATTGCGTCGTGTGTATAGCGTTGTATTTTAGATCGAGTTGTATCTTTAATTTCTCGTTGTGTCGGCATGAAATGCCTGGGTTGTAATAGGATAGATCCCAACGGCTCCCCCATTCCCCCTAAGCCTTGTTTGCTTTGTTTTGTATGTTGTTAGATCAATCAACCCACACGCTAAATTACAACTTTGACAAAGTTAGTTTAGTTGCATCTAAATCGACATAGAAACTTCACATGTTAGGGTTTTGAAAACGACGTTTGCATATCATATATCGTAGTAGCTATGACCTTGTTTGAAATCCGACACTTGACTTAGTAGAGGCCGTTATTGACGGGCGGGGTTAGGTGTCCTTATGGGCTTCCTAACACGTACCCTCACCCCTTACTCAAGATCTATGGTTTGTGGATCCGTCTAAATACCATTGGATTATGAGAGTCATTCAAATCGAGTGATATAGGGTACAAGTCTTTATCTTTAATCACTCGTAGTCGATTGGCTTTATGCTTTTCGATGAAAGGTGTAAAGTTGACTTGAACGGTTCCAAGTTCCCAAAAAACTTGGTGGCGACTCTAATTTGCCTTAATTCGATTCGAAAGAACCTCGAGTCGATTATGCCTAGTGTGGATCCCGAGGACGTAGTTCCCGAGGGCCTTGTCCACAGTTTGGCGACTCCGCTGGGGAAAAGAGGACTAGTTACACTTTGTCTCTAGGGTCTTTTCCTCCGAGGTGAAACTTGAAAAGAAAGTATTGGAAAGTAAAACATTACTCATAGTGCTACGATTCATGCATAAACCCTTAAGGATTTTCCCGGGCCGTCCCAGCGTTTCTTTGTGATGCGTGGGGGGCGACGTCCCACTATGCCAGGAACTCGCACTTTGCTTGCTTCCGCTCCGCCTCGCGTGGTTCTTGATGGTGGGGATGCTCTTCTAGGTACTCTACCTAAAGGCCCTTGCTCTATAAGACCGCAAAAGGATGGAGGGCATAGACCTTCTTGTCGAAGACTTGCCGAGACTTAGAAATGTCTAGGAGCATACATCCTTATAACATGAGAATGACAATGTGCAAGGTGTTTTTTCCCGAGTCTTTTCAAAATTTCCATGTCAATTTCAAAACCGAACTTTTGAACAACTTAGTTTCAAAATAGCATGATTTTCAAAACGCGGAATGCTGCCCAAATAGGACTAGAATTTTCGGCCAAAATAAGCTTTTATAGCCGGCATGCTGCCCATTTCAAATCTCATTTTCAAATCGATCCTTCATTTTTTCCAAATTCAATCCAAAAGGTTTCTCGAACCTCAACCAAGCATGAAATGCGTCGAGTCGTGTCCGGGTCATGGCCGTGTTAGGCCGGGTGTGTTTCGTTCTAAGAGTCTAGAACACGACCTTGTTGGGTCACCCAAGCTCACCTCTTGGGCTTTGAGTCGTGTTGGTCGACCAATTGGTCTAGGATAGTCCACAGAAACGCCCAAGCTAGGCCATTTAGGGCGTTTCACCCGAACCTATGGGCTATGTTAGTCCAATCACGGGTTTAGTCACACCGAGTCCAGTTTAGAATCGAGCTATGACAACTTGAGTCGTGTCATCTTGTCGAGTCTAAAATGAATCGAGGTCTAAATCCAACCGCGAGTCGAACCTTTGGTTAGTCAGTCTCAAGTTGAGTCTTTGTTTAAGTCAAGTTGGTGTCGTGTCCTTAAGTGTGCAGGGGCTCCTACATTCGAATATTGACTCAGTTCGGGGTTTTCTTGTAGAAAGGCCGCCAAAAACCCGACGTCAAGCAATGGAAGATGCTGTTAACAAACTCACCGAGGCCGTGAACCTCATGATGACCCGAATGGATGCAATCGAATCTAAGCTGGGTGAAGATTCCCCTCAATCTACCCCACCTCTGACTGATCTGGAGAAACGGTTCAAGTTCATCGAAGACCGTCTGAAACTCTCCCAGGGGAAGAACATCCACTATGAAAATGCTAGGGCCTATGCCCCAGTTCAGGACTTGAAGCGCAGAAAGGATGACAGGGAGGAAAGGCTCAATAGTTGGCCCCCGAACAGCTGAAGCTATCCGAAGGGCCGGGTGAATCTGGTGACGACCGCCCGTCTCCCTATGCTTGTTCTTTGCTCGCCACCGCAGCAGAGTGGCAAGATCACCAACGGTGGGCGGCCCGAAGACGGCTTGCGGCTTCACTTGCCTTTGCCCTCTCGGCCTCCTCTCGGCCTCCTTCACCTTAGCATCCCGGGCCGCCTTCTCCGCACCTCCCGAGCGGCCTTCGCCTCATCCGCGCCTTGGCCTCCGCAGCGGCCCTTCTCATCCGAGAAGCGGGTCAAAATCTTTCCACGGGAAGGAGCCTTCAGGAAGGAGCTCTTTAATTGCATCCCTGGTAGCATCTTCAGCTTGGTCCCGGTACCGGGCACACATGTCAGGGATGATGACGGTCTTCTGCGTCTCAATATCCTTCTCCCTCTGAGCAAGGATAACCTTTGTGCCCTTGTGCTCCTTCGCCTCGGCCGAATGCAGGGACTTCCATCTCTCCTTCTGCTCAACCATGGCCTTATAGCCGCCCTCAAATTTGTCTTTCTCCTCCCGCAGCTTGGCGACGTCAGACAGCGCAGACTCAATCTTGGCCCTCTCGGCCAGGACCAGCTTCTCAGCTTCCTCCTTAAGCTTTCGCTCAGCGAGGAAGTCCTTCATGGCGGTCTGGAAGTCCTTCTTCGTCCTCTCGGCCTCCTTCTTAGAAGCGGCAAGCTCAAGCCTAAGCCGTTCAAGCGCAGGAGCTGCTTGAGCCATGAGCTTTTCTTGCTCGATAATATGAGCGCCGGCTAGTTCAGCCCACTTCACCAGCCTCTTGGACAACCTTATGCCTTCCGCCCTAAGTTGAGCGGGGGAAACCTTCGGGGATGAAGAGTCGACGGTGACATTTTGATCGCCCGTCTGCACAGGCTGCTTCTCCAATTGCCGTTCAGTGAGAACAACAGCCGGCGACGGCTGATCTACAAAAAACCAAGACAAAGCATCCATGTCAACATTCATTGACATGTCAGAAAGCCTGTCATCAGGAACGCCTAAAGAACCTGCTAAATCCGAGCCATAGGTTAGATCCGTACCAGTCCTAACCTTCTTGGACAGAGGGCCGGCTGACCCCTTCTCTTTCCCTGCCTCGGTAACAGCAGCAACACGCGTCGTTTCCTTCCTCTTATTTGAAGGAGGAGGACACTCCAGAACGGTGATGTCCTCGTCAACATTGACGACCACCTGATCCTTTTGGACTGCGAGGAATTGGAGATTGAGTGGGAGTTGACGTCGTAGCCGCCGTAGACGTTGTCTTTGGTCTCCGGCGCGGCACGTTACCGCCAATCTCCGCTTGAGTCGCCGCCACATCCATTGCCTTCATCGCCTGCTCCATAAGCTCGTGCGGGGCCGGTCTGCGATCACGTGGTGCGGCCTTAGGATGCAGCTCAACAACTCTCCCGTCCTGGTCAAGCCCCAACTTGTTTAGGATGGAGACGGGGAGATCACGGCCAAATCGATCTGCAAGAAACAAAATCAACAGTTAAGCAAAAGAAATAAACCAAGGCTCAAATACAGAAGCATAAAAGCAAGGGTGGGCCTCACACCGACCCCACTCACCATGGCCGAGGGCCGGTATGAGGCCGACGTGACAGAGCGGCTCGTCTTGAAGGACGATCTGCGTCGGAGGCATCCATCCCTTCGGCGTGCCATCCCCCTCAGCCCGCACTTCGTCCTCCTTAAGATAGACCTTCTTGGCGTCCATCTTAAGCTTATTCCGGGAGACATATCTATCATGCTCCCCCTGACTCTCACACCGCAAGTTGACGCAGCTCTGGAAGGACCGGGGGCAGTGGATAGTCCTCCGGAATCTCAACATATACCCACCGCCCCTTCCAGTCCTTGCAAGATGTCAGCTTGGAGACGGTGATGTAACCCGGCTCGGTCTGTATGATGTACCACCCCGAGCCGCCTAGGGTAGTCTGCCAAAGATGGTGGAGCCGGCGGAAGAGGTTCACCGTTGGGGCCTCCCCTTTAAAAAGATATAACCATACAAAGCCAATAATAGTCCTAATGGCCAAAGGATGCAGTTGTGCCACGGCGACATTCATGGCTTTGATTATGGCGGCGACGTGTTCATTAAGAGGAAATCGGAGCCCATACTCCAGATGTCTGATGTACACGCCGATACAGCCTTCGGAAGGGCAACAGACTGCCTGATCACCCTCAGGGACAATGATTCTATACCCCCTGCCGAAGGAGTAATGGTCTTCAAAAAGATCAGGCCCGGAACAACTAGCGAACTTGTTCGTCCAAACACGATCAGGATTGATCGAGCAGGCTTCGCCGTGCCACGAATAATGCGGCCTCTCTACGTCTGAATGGGTCCTTTCCTCATCATCATCATCAATACCCTCCAAAAATTTCTCATCAATTTCAGGAGAAGGTGACAAGCGCCCCCCGAACCCTATCGGGGTGACAACCAGTGGCTCCTGTTCATCAGGATGCGACGGTTCGCCCCCCGGAGTAGAGGTACTAGGCATAGCATCAGCAGAAGACATAGTGGTAACAATTACTTAACAAGAAAAAAAGATTGAGGAAGAATTTATTTGTTTACCTTGAAAGAAACTCTTCGAAAAACTAGAGAGAGAAAGAAACTCTTCGAAAAACTAGAGAGAGAAAATTTTTGAAGAAAATGAAGTTTGATGGTCAAAATGAGGGGCTAAATGCTCTATTTATAGAGCAAAGCCCATTCAGTGGACCAATCAAAGCAAAGCCCATGAAGCGTCCACCAATCAGCACCAGGCCACGTGTCAAGCATGCAGCCACGGAATGTCAATCGACACACAGTGACAAATCTTCTTCGACACGCTCATTGGTATCTACTTGCTAACGGCCAGCTGGTCAACCAAGCTTGGCAGCACCGGCCGGGGGCAATCAAAAGCACACGGCACCCTCAACCTTGGTCTCGGCCAGCACCATTTTCTTTTCCACATTGGATGTCCATTACACAACCATGTGGAGGGGGGATACGGTACGGCCTGAACAGAACCAAGCCGAGGAGGAAGATCGACATGCGCAGAATACGTTCAACACTCATCGAAGGTCCATACCACGGCATAGACTACGCTGGGGGCAAATTGATGGGGCATATTCTGCACCCGCTGACCGAGTCAACATATTGAGCAAGGTCAAAGCCAAAAGACAGCAAGTCAACGTATTAGACAGCCTAACCGACATAGCCTGTCGGCCTGTCACTTGGGTCTCGGTCTCGGCAACTAGCCGGCCGAGAGGCGTATCCGCGTACTCACATCCAGTCCCCTCGGCATGAAGTCAACCAGGCCTGTCGGCCCGGCATGGGTCCCTCGGCCGAGGGTAAGATAGTCTTTTCACCTGCTAGCCACTTGGCCACTTGGCCACTACGTGACAAAAGGTGAAAGTCTATAAATACTCCACTTCTCTCATTGAGAAAAGGATCCAAAAACTATCCCAAAACCAACTGAAAATCTGGTATAAACTCCCTTATCTCTCTACAATATACTTTACCAAGTTAACACACAACTTATCTCTTTAAGTTTACTGACTTGAGCGTCGGAGTGAGTACGCTCGGTACCAAGCCGAGCCCTCAGTTTGTTCATCTTTACAGGAGAGAGCGAAAGGAAGAGACAAGCAAAGACGTCGTTCCACAAGCTTAAGTGGTCATAATCGTGCTCCGGAATTACACCCGGAACAATTGGCGCCGTCTGTGGGGATGGATACTAAAAGCTAGTTACCTCCCTTACAAAAAAACAAACCAAAATAAAACCATTCAACGAGCTAAGAAGATGTCAAAGCAACAAGAAACTATGAGTGAAGGAACTACATTCTTCCAGGATGACACGTTCCCTAATTCTGAGATCGGGCAGTCCCCCACCGGCCGAGTCATAGAACCGGTGTACGGGATGCCAAAAGAGCCAGAAACGCCGCTGCCTACTGGCCAAGTCACTGTCATGGGACATGTGGTCGATGCAGCCAAACGGAAGCTATTCCTGGACCTGATGGGTAGTACGCCGGTCACCCCTGTCATGACGACGGTGACGGCAGCGCACCCAAAGGTGACCAGGGCCCATAAAGTGACTCCGAACAACTTGTCCGGAGCGATACAAGGAGCTGGCCATGCTAGGACGCCGACAGAGCCCGTGGTGCCAGTGGCAGACCTAAGTCCTTCCCCCACTCGCGGGAGGACAGCGTCGCCGCGGCAACAACGAGGCCACCCCCGAAGAAATGAAAGAAGTCCGACTCTCCAAAGTTGGACAACAAGAAGCCCTTCCCGCCAGAGAGAGAGAAGCCGGACTAAGGTTGCGAGGAGCCGATCGCTGCGTGTCATTCGACACGTGGTCAGACAGCCCCTCAGTGCCTATGTCCTTGAAGTCCCTGTGCCGCCTAAACTGAAGCTGCCGCCCCTATCATACAAAGGGGATAGCGACCCAACCGACCATGCCGAGGCTTTCGAGTCGTGCATGTCGGTATGGGACCAGTCCGATGAGGTGTGGTGCCGAGTCTTCCCAACGACCCTGCATGGGATGGCCCAGAGTTGGTACAAGGGGCTACCTAATGGCTCGGTATACTGTTATGCTGACCTAAGGTACAATTTCAAAGCCCAGTATGCTTGCAACAAAAGAAGGGTCGTGGAAACATCAGATCTCCTCACTATCCGACAGGGGGAGGACGAGTCTCTCCGAAGCTACGTGAAGAGATTCGACGCAAAAGTTCAGCAGATCCGTGAGCTGAACACCAAACTGGCGGCCTTCGCACTGATGAAAGGCCTCCCGAAAGACGAGTTCAAAAACGAGATGATCAAGTGCGAGGACCTCAACCTAGACACCGCCAGAAAGATGGTCGACCGAGCCGTAAAGGTGGAGGACTATCTCAAGACCTGGGTAGGCCACAGTGAAGCTGGGCACCCAGAGAGGAAGAGCCGCCGGGACAACGTTGATGATGGTCGCCGTGACGTGAATAGGTCGCGGCCTGAGAGATTTAATAGGAAACAGAACTCGGCGGGCGCCGGGGGGAGTTCGGGACCATACACCCAGAAGTGGTACAGTAGTCTCACCCCCTGGTCAAATCTCCAGCCGAGGTCTTTACCCTAAGCAAGAGTGAAGGGCGAGAGGGGCCGAGCCCCCAAGGCGAGGGGGACGGCGACACAAGCCGGTTTGCGAGTACCACGGCCGAGACGGCCATATAAGACCGACAACCGTCGGCATCCGAGGAACGCCATCGAAGAGCGGATCCGAAAGGGGGCCCTCAAAGCAAGTATGTAGCCGGAGGCCCGAAACAAGCTCCGACGGGCGAATAGAAAATCAGTATTCCAGCGGATGGGAGTGATCCAGGTTGTCATCGGGGGGAACGAGAACGGTGGGTCAGCTAATGGGCACAAACGGCACCTGAATGAGCTATACCAAGCCATCAACTTTGTGCCCAAAACAGCGATACCCGCTTCCACAATCCCCGATATAACCATCAGAAAGAAGGACTACGAAGGAGTCGTCGCCCCGCACAGCGACCCGCTCGTAGTCCACCTAGACATAGCCAACCACTTGGTCAAAAGGTGCCTGATTGACACAGGCGCCTACACGAACATCATGTTCAAGGAGTGCTTTCTTAATCTCGGTCTGAAGATTGGAGACCTGAGCCCCTTCGCTAACCCGCTATACAGCTTCTCTAGGGCCGGCCTGGTACCCCTGGGGTCAATCAGACTGCCGGTGATGTTCGGCCAAGCAGATGCGGCCAAAAATGTTTTGTCTGAGTTCATGGTTAATGATGGTTCGTCTGCCTACAATGTTCTCATAGGCTGAGTCACTTTGAGCGAGGCCGATGCGGTGATGTCCATCCGGGCCCTGACCTTGATGTACGTCTCGGACCGGGGGGAAGCATAAAAGCTCGTCTCAAAGGACGAAAGAGACGAAATAGTCAATGTCCAAGTATCTGCCAGGGGGTGCAACATGCAATTCCTCAAAGTGGCGAAGAAATCAGAGAAAGGGAAGAGCCCATCCTTACAGCAGGAGGGTGATCCGATGAACACCAACGTCGGCATGGTCGAAGGAGCCAAGACCGAGGAAGTGGAAATTGACCCGGGGCGCACCGTAACTATCGGTGTCGGCCTGGAGCCAAAATTCAGAGCCGATCTCCTAGACCTGCTAAGGAAGAACAAAGATGTCTTCGCATACTCAGCCGTCGAAATGCCAGGCGTGAGCCGGGAGGTGATCGTTCACAAGCTGAACGTACTCTCCACCGCTCGCCCTGTCAAGCAGAAAATGAGGAACTCCTCGGCCGAGAAGGATGAGGCCATCAAAGCTGAAGTAGACAAACTATTAGCGGTGGGCTTTATCATGCCTTGTACTTACCCTGAGTGGCTAGCCAATGTTGTAATGGTGAGGAAATCGTCAGGGGCGTGGAGGATATGTGTTGATTTTACCAATCTTAATAAAGCGTGCCCTAAAGATTTTTATCCCTTGCCTCGAATAGATAGTTTAATTGACGCAACGGCAGGCTACACCATGCTAAGCCTGCTAGATGCCTTCTCAGGGTATCATCAGGTGTTTATGGCCGAAGAAGACATGCCTAAGTGCGCATTCATCACCGGTAACGGCACATACATGTATAAAATGATGCCGTTCGGTTTGAAGAACGCTGGCGCAACTTACACTAGGCTGGTGGACAAAGTGTTTCAAGATCAAAAAGGGCGAAACATCGAGGCTTACGTCGACGATGCTATTGTAAAAAGCAAGTCTGACAGCGAGCACTTGGCCGATTTGAGCGAGACATTTTGTTCACTAAGGAAATATAAGATGAAGCTTAACCCAATGAAATGCAACTTCGGTGTCCGGGCCGGCAAGTTCCTCGGCGTGCTTGTCAGCGCCAGGGGAATTGATGCCAATCCAGAGAAAGTCCAAGCAATACTAGACCTGCCGGAGCCGAGAAATCGAAAAGAGGTTATGATGCTGACCGGAAGGATGGCGGCCCTCGCCCGCATCATCTCTCGGTCAGCCGACAAGAGCACTCCTTTCTTTAAAGTGCTGAAAGGGAATAAAGACTTTAGCTGGGGGGAGGAACAGAGCACGGCTTTCAAGCAGCTGAAAGCCCACCTTCTAACACTTCCGACCCTGTCCAGGCCGACGCTGGGGGAGACGCTATATCTATACTTAGCAGTTACCTCGGCCACGGTCAGTGTCGTAATCGTCAGGGAAGAAAATAAGCAGCAACACCCAATTTACTTTATCAGCCATACACTGCTGGCCGCCGAAAGAAATTACCCACTAATCGAAAAATCAGCCCTCGCCGTCGTCGTTGCCGCAAGGAAGCTGAAACCCTACTTCGTCGCGCATCCCGTGACGGTCTTAACCGACCAGCCATTTGAGAAAGCGTTATAAAAATTCGAAAAATCCGGCAGACTTATCAAATGGGCAGTGGAGCTCTCCGGCTTTGGCATTCAGTACAAGCCGAGACCTTCGATAAAGGGGCAAGCACTTGCAGACTTCATGGCTGAGTGCACATATCAAGAAGAATCACATCCCGGCGTATGGGAAGTGTGAAGGAAAAGTAGATCTATATACTTACATATTCATATATGATTTAATTTAATTTGTCATAAAATTAAATATGGATTTTATGCATGCAAACAAGTGAATAAAATAGAGGAGAAATCATGTTCTTATATTGGATGTTTCGGTTTTATGGGCACAAAAGAAATCTCCTTTTCTTTTGTTCTTGAGCTTTCCCTTAATGGAAGAACCAAGATCCAAGTGTAGGATCTCTCCCTAAGCTTTATACCCAAGGCTTTCTCTTAATAGAATTAATATTATAGGGACTAGTACAATATTAATATAGTAGAAAATTGACCCAAAATATTATAAACACTTAAATATTTCGGTATATTGGAGGAAGAAAAAGAGAGCTTTTTATCTCTCTAGAATTCTAATTTTTGGATGATCAAAAAAATGAATAATCACTAACACATTTTAGTGTAATATTAGGTAAAAATGAGATGAAAAACCATAATGGTTTTCTCATCAAAAACCGGGTGGAAGGGGGCTTTTTGGGGAGCCAATGCATGCACACATTTGTCTTCACAATGAATATTAGGGTTGCATGGCTAGGAATGTAGGTAATCATTGTGTTCTCATAATAATTAAACAAACACAATATTAGCTTCCACCGCCCCTTAATTTCGGTACACTTGATAATATGGGATCCATATTATTTTTGTCAATTTGTCAATATGTAGCATGTCACATGTCACATAAATTCATTATGTATTTTTAACAAATTAAAAATCAACGTATTAATAAAAATACGTCACATACAAAATCGACTCAGTAATATCATAATTACTTGTACCAAAATATTTTACCATTTATAAATCACAACAGATTGTATTTATAATAATTCATTCAAATTTAATTGTTACCTTAAACAATTATATCATCCGAGTAATGATACGATTCAATTACTCAGACCGTATTTTATTTAATCACATTTCGATATGATACGTAAATTTTACTTCCAAAATCGTCCGTCAATTTTCAAATAATTTAATTAACTCGTAACATTATACGATTAATTAAATAATCAATTAAGAGTGTTGCCCTATAGGTATGACCTAGGGGGTCAACTGATCACCACCGTCGCACGACAGTAATGTCAAACTCTAGTCACCAATCATTACCGATATATGTTGACCATTGACAAGAAACAATATTACTTCCCAATTGTATTCTTTATAATGAGATTTAAACATGTGATCATCATGATCAACAGTCGCGATCGCATTATTGTCGGAGGACACATATTCCAACAATCTCCCACTTGTCCTCGACAAGTGTGCGTCACCAATTCTCTTGTCCTATTACTATCTCCCACTCAATGCAAGGTGTCTTTCAGGTCGTACTTGCAAGTGATCATATCGAGAGTGGTTTCCTCGATCTGGAGAATAACTGATTGACCGGACTTATCTATCATAGATACTTTCCGAGCGTGGCCACGCATTTCCAGTTCATTACTCCTCGAGTGGCCCTGAGATATTGTTATAACCCTGACTAGGGGTGGACAATTCCTATCGCACTCATTCCTTCGACTAGCCACGCCATCATAACCCAAAATATGCCCATTTGACCCCATTTACGAAGGTCGTAGTAACATAAATCAAAGTTAATCTGAAACTGTGCCATCTTAGGTGAATAGTCTTTAGTCAAAAGAATTAACTCATTTGAATACTATAGTAGCTCTCGCCACGACCAGGCTATATAAATTTCCAGAACTCTATAAGCGGTCATTAGGCCTGACAAAATGTTCCTAACAGTCTGCCTATGTGATCGACTAGTCATCTCACATGACTCTATGGCACTTGAACTTGCCATCAATCGCATCACACTCTAGTCACTTCGAGACGTCACCTCATACAAGTAACTATGGGCAAATACAATGTTAATCCATGTTCACTTTAACGGGTTCAATTGTCTCTACAACCCGTTTGGATATAACAATGTACAAGGTGAGTTAATAATAACTCAAACGACAAATGTCGACATCACACTTGGGTAGTCAATATCATATTACAACCTTGTGATGTATATCGTAAGTGTAAACACTTATTGATTGCAATAGAAGTTTAACATGCTATGTGTCCATGTGTTCAAACTTCTTACACTTGCAATTTCCTTTACATTCATGTTCTCTCTCATAGCATGAATCTTACCAAGTACACATCAAGGTTCCCGACCTTGGTTTCGGTTCTTTAACTTGAAAGAACTTTCTTATCGACTATCACATAACGAACGAATTTATGATGAATGATATAACTTGTACTGATCAAGTATTCCATCCACACACAATGCACTAGGTATATGTTTTGTAGAATTTTGTAACAATTGTCAAGATTATTAGCTTAGCACTTCTCACAAGTCCTAGCTTAACTAGGAAAGATTATTTTTGAATAACATCTTATTCAACCAAGCATCTTTCCAAAACTTCTCATTTCTCTTTCTAGGCTTGAAAGAATTGGGATTCTCATAAATCCTTATGTGTGCTCGGATTTTCTATAATATGTGCAACCTCTTAACACACAATGGAACATTCCGTCAAACACTGAAATTGCTCATCGGATTCTATTCGAGAATCCATGACGTTTCTATTATGGCTTACCAATCAATCACTATGCTCTTATGCATATGATTCACTATTGGACATGTGCATGATTATTCTAATGGCGGAAACATTAGTTACTAATAATCATGATATCAACTATATTTAGGTTCAAGGAACGACCATGACTGCTAATGGCAATTCCATTTCATTTAGATGAACAACCTATGTTTTTGTTGATTCGATGTGTATCTCCCAATACTAATCCAACATCCCTTGATGTAATTGGATTCATCATAGTCCATTTTCATCCAGAATTGAAAACTCAAAGAACTTCTTTTATGAAGGAAGGTATTAGCTCGTCATTCTTCAATGAGTGGTGAGTTGTAAACATTCAAAGGATGATAGCTCCCACTAAATTCCACGTCTTCACATGAGAATTTCTTAACTCCCACTCAATTTCACACATTTCGAAATTGACTTCTCAATCAAGAATTGAAATATAAATTGCTTTGCCAAGTTATTAGGATAAAACCATATATGTTCCCATCATATCCTTTCAAAATACCTATTTTGAAGTGGTCTCATCTTAACCTTATGGAAAGAGATTTTTAAATCTCCAACACACTCATGTCATAATGATGTGTAGCAATGTCATTATTCCAATATAAATAATATCTAGAATACGTCCTTCGAAAATACCCTTTTGGAAGGAGGTTTAACCATTTCATAATAAGGTTAAGTAATGACATTTGCGTGGTTAAAACTTTGGCCATTGAAGATATCGGTATATCAATCTTTGCAACTCGATCATAACTAGTATGTTACTATGATTCATTTAGGCTCTTAAGTAAATCTCAAGGTTGAAACTATTGGTCAAATGTTTCATAAACTTAGTCAAAAACTTGTTAAGACTTTACATTAGTCATTTTTCTTCCAAAACTTTCTTTTGGTCTCCTCGTGTAGTTATCTTGAGAATATACTCTTATGATTACTTCACTTGGTCTCCTTAGTCATTTAGAACTAACTTGAGACCATAGATCTTATCTATTCGGCATACTATATAAATAGATATACCTTCATTCAAATCATTCTCTCTTGCGTAGATCTTCATATACACAAGTACACAATTTTATCTTGCCTTGTGTGTTGTGTCCTCATTTTTCTCCCACTCTATCTTTAGAATAAATACACTTTAGATTCAAAGATAGCATATGAGACACAAATAATGATGTTGAAATATAAGGAGAACTATCTCATAGATTGACTAATAGTTTTAGATTTCATATGTGTACTTGGTGATTGACATACCTTTAAGAGAGTTCATAGACTCAAAATCACTTTATAAATGATCATACACACGCCTTAAGCATGTGGACATATAATGAAACCCGTCATTATATTTGTCTATTAGATCACTTTAAGTGAATAATCTTATGTTCCTAAGAGCGAGCATTTAAAGATGAAATTTTAGAACATAAAAGGATAAATGATAAAACGGGTGACTTGGGTTGCAAACCAAGTCACCATTATCCAAAATACAAATCATTATCCAAAATACCTTTCCATGTCGAACACGGAAACTTAAAGTTCTAAAAATCCAAAACATAATTTAAAATAAGACAATGAAAAGCAAAGCTCCGTAAAAGCTATCCATAGCTTCTCCATGGTTTCTCATGCTTGCTTTTCCTTTCCCTTGTCTTTGCTTGGTGGAGGCCCTATTTACAATAAAAAGGGAGATACATTATCACAACTTTGCATCATAATACCATAGTTGAATTAGAAACATAAAAGAAGGATAGTCATTTACCTACTGGAGTGATCTTTCTAGCCTTAATGTCACCAAGGTATTTGGAACAATTTCTTTTCCAATGTCCCATACCATTACAATAATGGCATTTATCAAGAGGACCCTTCTTGATCTTTGAGGTGCTAGCTTCACAAGTCTTAGCTTTGGTGAATGTGGGAGCTTGCTTCTTGCCCTTTCTCCCATTCTTCTTGAATTTCCCCTTACTCTTAGTGCTTATGTTAAGCACATCCTTGGGAGGGTTCACATTTAACCCCATGTCCCTCTCGGCTTGCACAAGTAACTTGTGCAACTCCTCAAGAGACACATCCTTGTCTTGCATGTTAAAATTCACCCGGAATTGAACATATGCTTTGACTTTGGACAAGGAGTGTAGAATCCTATCTACAATGAGTTCTTTGGGGATTTCAACCTTTTGAATTTTCAAGGTCTCGACAAGCTCCATAAGTTTGAGCACATGAGGGCTAACCTTTTGGCCCTCTTTGAAGTCGAGGTCAAAAAATGCCGCGGCCGCCTCATATTGGACGATCCGCGGAGCTTGTGAAAACATGGTCACAAGTTTGGAGTAAATCTCATTAGCATTGCCCATTTTAAAGGCTCTCCTTTGGAGGTCCGCCTCCATCGCAAATATTAAGACATTTTTCATTGCGGCGGACTCCTTTTGGTAAGCCTCATATGCTTCCCTAGTGGCCGCGGTGGACCTAGTGGAGGGTTCGGGTGGAGAGGCCTCGGTAAGGTAACGAAGCTTGTCGTCACCTTCGGCGGCTAATTTGAGTTGGGCATCCCAATCGGAGAAATTTGACCCATTCTTTTCAAGTTTACATCGATCCATAAAGGATCGGAGCCATGACGAACTAGCGAGAGGTGTGGCGTTAGGAGTTGGTGTTGGTGTTGCCATTTGTTATGAAAAAGAAGTGGTCTACAAAACAAAATATAAGGAGTAAAACAAATGTCGTTTTAATAATACTCGTAAAAATGTATGATTTAAACAAATTTTATGCATTTTTCTAGTGACCTCTACCCAACTAGATAAATGATTCCAAGACCCAAATTCATATCGACTTAGGCACGGTAGGGCCGATTCATCCTTTATCAATATAACTCGGTGGATTAACGTTTAATCGATTCTACTTTTAGAACTCTTGGTTGATAATATTACATTAACAATTATCTTTAGCCCAAAACACATTCGAAGGGGGCACGGTAGGGCCGATACATCCCTTATCAAAAACTTTTGTTGAGTTCAATCCAAATTTCGAATAAATGTGTCCATGATCCAAATCCATATCAACTTGGGCACGGTAGGGCCGATTCATCCCTTATCAATACGAATTCGGTGGATTAACATTCATCACCCACTTCCCTTACGTAACAAGGTTTGTACCCCGGTAGGGCCGAGTGCACTCCCTCGCGAAATAGGTTTTCATGGTTTCTACTATTTGGTAAGGCTATGTCTCAATTGATTGTTTTAGCGAGAGGTCATGTCAATTTATTATCTATCACGTTTTAAGTGAACTAAAGCGGTGAACTACGATAATTCTAATTGACACGGTCGATAAACTCGATAAAAAGATGATGATGCATGTTTTAGTTATGGCGATTTAGCGATGCATGCGACATAAAATAAAATGCAAGCATAAAAAAAATCCTAGTATGGCCTTTCCTAAAATAGAAAAACTATTTAACTATTACATATTCGGAAACCAACTCCATTGGTCCCTTGAACTTCGGTTGTGGCACGCATCTCGAGGTAACACCGTCTTTGTGTATCGCCATTCTTGAAGAAATCCGTCTTTGGGAACTCCGAGATAAATAAAATTACATAATAAATTACATAATTTCCTATTATACATTTGTAACTAAAATAAAATAAATCTATTAAATTACAAAACGGTGATACGAGATCACAATAAAATTACAACCGAATCGATATTCCCATACATTTCGGGAAATACCAATTAAAATCTAAGGCCATACTAAGTAAAATTACATAATTCAAAATTACATAAATTAAAATTATGACAATCATAAAGGAAAAATGCAGCATTATAATATGTATGAACATGCTCAATTTTATGCGAAATCGCCTTTAATTAGCCAATATCGTATATTACTCGGTTTTTACGAATTTGCGTGATTTCAACATTTTATAATCACAAAAATACATAAATTCATATTTATGCATAAGTTAATTACCCTAACCTCTTAGGACTCAAAATTTAGTCTTCACTAATAATTTGACCATAATTAACCCATATTTTATAAAATTGTTCATAAATGGACCAAAAATTACAAAAATAAGCTATAAACTTCAAATAAATCACAAAATTTCAAATAAATTCAAAATTTGAAATTTAAACTCATGAACATTCTGGAAAAATACCATGACACTCATAATGTTCAAAAACTTAGGTTAAAATTTGAAATTTTTCCGGAAAAACAATGTTGCGGTTTATCGATTTTTAATAAAATAATCATAAAAACATGGAAAAATTATATTCATTAACTTTTCAATTTTAGATCTTAAAAAGATAATAAAAGGCAACATTAGACGTTTTTCCTAAGTCATAGATTATGATTTATTATTTTTTCACTAATAATGTCACTATTTATGCTATTTTTCTTCAAAAATCCATAAATCATGCAAAAAGACTTCTTTATATCCAATTATTTTACACACATCTTGTAAAATTGCATGTGACAACATATTAATTTTCTATGACCAGATTCGAAATTTAACTCATATTAACCTATTTTTCACTTAAATCCGAATTTAATAATGAAAAATCCATTTTTCGAGCATAACAAGTCCAAAAATTATGAAAATTTACAGGTTATCTCAAAATAATATATGTGACAACATATCCAAAAATAAATGGAAAATTCGAAGTATAGCTAATTTTAGACCGAAAATGACATTTTTACTCATAAAATCATATTTAAATGCCATTATTGTATAATATGAACAATAAAAATCCGTAAAATTAACCAAAATATCCTAAAACATTTTAGGACCAGAAATATTAACATGCATGAATTAATTTCGTGATTATCATAATAACACAAATTTTACAAGTTTTATTTGTTATTCTTATAACTCGGAAAAACTTTTAACCGATTTGCATGCAAACAACCGTGGCTCTTGATACCGATTGAAGGAAAAGTAGATCTATATACTTACATATTCATATATGATTTAATTTAATTTGTCATAAAATTAAATATGGATTTTATGCATGCAAACAAGTGAATAAAATAGAGGAGAAATCATGTTCTTACATTGGATGTTTCGGTTTTATGGGCACAAAAGAAATCTCCTTTTCTTTTGTTCTTGAGCTTTCCCTTAATGGAAGAACCAAGATCCAAGTGTAGGATCTCTCCCTAAGCTTTATACCCAAGGCTTTCTCTTAATAGAATTAATATTATAGGGACTAGTACAATATTAATATAGTAGAAAATTGACCCAAAATATTATAAACACTTAAATATTTCGGTATATTGGAGGAAGAAAAAGAGAGCTTTTTATCTCTCTAGAATTCTAATTTTTGGATGATCAAAAAAATGAATAATCACTAACACATTTTAGTGTAATATTGGGTAAAAATGAGATGAAAAACCATAATGGTTTTCTCATCAAAAACCGGGTGGAAGGGGGCTTTTTGGGGAGCCAATGCATGCACACATTTGTCTTCACAATGAATATTAGAGTTGCATGGCTAGGAATGTAGGTAATCATTGTGTTCTCATAATAATTAAACAAACACAATATTAGCTTCCACCACCCCTTAATTTCGGTACACTTGATAATATGGGATCCATATTATTTTTGTCAATTTGTCAATATGTAGCATGTCACATGTCACATAAATTTATTATGTATTTTTAACAAATTAAAAATCAACGTATTAATAAAAATACGTCACATACAAAATCGACTCAGTAATATCATAATTACTTGTACCAAAATATTTTACCATTTATAAATCACAACAGATTGTATTTATAATAATTCATTCAAATTTAATTGTTACCTTAAACAATTATTTCATCCGAGTAATGATACGATTCAATTACTCAGACCGTATCTTATTTAATCACATTTCGATATGATACGTAAATTTTACTTCCAAAATCGTCCGTCAATTTTCAAATAATTTAATTAACTCGTAACATTATACGATTAATTAAATAATCAATTAAGAGTGTTGCCCTATAGGTATGACCTAGGGGTCAATCGATCACCACCGTCGCACGACAGTAATGTCAAACTCTAGTCACCAATCATTACCGATATATGTTGACCAGATTGTGATAACAATATTACTTCCCAATTGTATTCTTTATAATGAGATTTAAACATGTGATCATCATGATCAACAGTCGTGATCGCATTATTGTCGGAGGACACATATTCCAACAAAGTGTATACCGACGGGTCCTCCACGGCGAACAGCTCAGGAGCCGGCATCCTTATCACCAGCCCTAACGGAGACGAGTTTGAGTACGCCTTGAAGTTTTCCATCTCGGCCTCAAATAACGAATCCGAATATGAGGCGGTGATAACTGGAGTCGAGTTAGCTAGAGCTGCCGGGGCGGAACACATTGTGTTAAAAACAGACTCACAACTAGTGACTAATCAAATCAGAGGAGAGTATGAGGCTCGAGACGATGGGATGGTGAGGTACCTGGAAAGGGTAAAAGCTGACACCTCAAAATTGAAATCTTTCCAAATACAATGCATCCCAGTGCGAGAACAACCGAGCCGACGCTCTCTCAAAACTTGCGGTTCAAACATCAAGAATGTCGGTCGAACCGTCTTTGGTGGACATCGAAATGCTAAAAGCATCACTGAGACCGTCGGCATGGTGGGCGACATCGAAGCCGAGACGACGTGGATGACTCCGATAATGAAATACAAACTGACAAAAGAGTTACCGAAGGACCGCAGTCTCTCTCAGAAGATAAGAAGGATCGCCGCAAGGTACTTGGTGTTCGAAGGAGAATTATACAGAAGGTCCGTAATAAGACCACTCCTGAAATGTGTCGGCCCAGCCGACGCAGAGCTCATACTGACAGAGATTCACGAAGGCATCTGTGGACATCATATGGGGGCGAGAACGCTAGCCCACAAAGCTCTTCGAGCCGGCTACTTCGGCCCACCATGTCTTGAAAGATTCCGAGCAAAGACCAAGAAGTGCAAGAATTGTCAGATGCATGCTCCGGTAATACATGCACCTTCCCGAGACCTGCAACCGGTACTTAGTCCCCTACCATTTGCACAATGGGGGATGGATTTACTAGGACCATTTCCGACGGCCTCCGGAGGAAGGAAGGAAGGAAGTACCTGATCGTTGTCGTTGACTACTTCACCAAATGGGTCGAGGCGGTCGCGGTACCTGCCAAGACCACGGCGGCCGTAAGAAAGGTGATTTGGGAGAACATCATAACTCGTTTTGGGTTACCCCAAGTCATGGTATTTGACCACGGCCGAGAGTTTTGGAGTGACATGGTGATGAACTGGATGGAAGAGCTTGGTATCAAATTCGCATACTCCTCCGTCTGCCACCCTCAGAGCAACGGGCAGGCGGAGGCAGCTAATAAAACAATATTGAACGGGTTGAAAAAGAAGGTTGAAGATCTAAAGGTAAGATGGGCTGATGAACTACCCGGCGTCCTGTGGTCCCTTCGAACCACAGAGAAAGAAGCAACAGGTGGATCCATTCCACCTAGTCTATGGGTGCGAGGCCGTCCGCCAATTGAAGCAACGGTGCCGACATTCAGAACGCAAACCTTTGACCCTGTCGAAAATGAGGAAGGCCTGAGAGCCTCCCTAAACCTGGTCGAAGAAAGTTGAGACACGGCACGGCTCAACTTGGCAGTCTATCAAAACCGAATGAGAAGAGCATACAACCGTAGGGTCCACAAAAGGGACTTAAGAGTAGGAGATCTAGTCCTGAGAAAGTCGGCCGCGACCAACAAAGGAAACATCCATGGTAAAATGACGGCCAAATGGGAAGGACCCTACAGGGTAGTTGAAGAAATGAGGCCGGGGACATACCGGCTGACAGACATGGAGGGAGTGCCTCTAATGAGCCACTGGAACACAGACAACCTTAGAAAATATTTCATATAGCGGCGGAGGTGTCCGAGACCGTTGTGGGCACCCCAACGCGTGATTATATCTAATGAAGAGTGATCCAAGTTTTTCATCAAAATGAAGAGTCCCCTCCGTAGTCGTACCAAGGTAGATGCCACGGCCAAAGCCGGGCAGTCACTAGTAGACGCCACGGCCAAAGCCGAGCAGTCACTACAATGGCGGTTGATACTCGCGAAAGCGACCAACATGCTTAGTAGACGCCAGGGATCACTACAAATGCGATTGATACTCGCGGCGACCAACATGCTTAAGAACGTATAAGTACGATTGAGAACGCAAAATCGATTGCCCCGCCAATCCGGAGTGGCGAGGAAGCGATCAATATGTCTATAGATACGAACGCTGTCGAGCCGTAACCTCGATTGCCTCGGCCAAAGCCGGGAGTGACGGGGAAACGACCGATACGCTAACATGTTCACAACAGCAGTTGGGAAGCGCAAATCTGACCGCCTCGGCTAAGACCGGGAGTGGAGGAGGCAACGACCGACATGCCAACATGTTTAAAAACATTTAAGTACAGTTGAGATACGCAATCTAACTGCCTCGGCCAGGCCGAAGGTAAAAACGAAAAAGCGCTCAACATGTTAAAAACGTAAGAAGACAACTCAATGGAGAATGAGATCAAAGCTTCGGCCAAGCCGAAGGCAAATAGACAAACTTTATTAAAAAATGTTTACAGGTGGGGCAAAACAAAGTCGACGGCCGTCCCCATAGGGATAGCCTAAACACAACCTACCAAAGTTTAACAAAAAAAGGAACAACAAAAGATTACAGACATAAAGACTTGAAGCGCCAAAAGGATGGCAGGTAGGAAAGGCTCAATAGTTGGCCCCCGAACAGCTGAAGCTATCCGAAGGGCCGGGTGAATCTGGTGACGACCGCCCGTCTCCCTATGCTTGTTGTTGCTCGCCACCGGCAGCAGTAGCAGCATCACCAACGGTGGGCGGCCCAGAAGACGGCTTGGCAGCTTCACTTGCCTTTGCCCTCTCAGCCTCCTCTCTGGCCTCCTTCACCTTAGCATCCCGGGCCGCCTTCTCCGCAGCCTCCTGAGCGGCCTTCGCCGCCTTCGCCTCATCCGCGGCCTTGGCCTCCGCAGCAGCGGCCTTCTCATCCAGAAGCCGGTCAAAATCTTGCCACGGGAAGGAGCCTTCAGGAAGGAGCTCTTTAATTGCATCCCTGGTAGCATCTTCAGCTTGGTCCCGGTACCGGGCACACATGCCAGGGATGATGACGGTCTTCAGCGTCTCAATATCCTTCTCCCTCTGAGCAAGGATAGCCTTTGTGCCCTTGTGCTCCTTCACCTCGGCCGAATGCAGGGACTTCCATCTCTCCTTCTGCTCAACCATGGCCTTATAGCCGCCCTCAAATTTGTCTTTCTCCTCCCGCAGCTTGGCGACGTCAGACAGCGCAGACTCAATCTTGGCCCTCTCGGCCAGGACCAGCTTATCAGCTTCCTCCTTAAGCTTTCGCTCGGCGAGAAGTCCTTCATGGCGATGCAGGAAGACCTTCTTCGTCCTCTCGGCCTCCTTCTTGGAAGCGGCAAGCTCAAGCCTAAGCCGTTCGAGCGCGGGAGCTGCTTGAGCCATGAGCTTTTCTTGCTCGATAATATGAGCGCCGGCTAGTTCAGCCCACTTCACCAGCCTCTTGGACAACCTTATGCCTTCCGCCCTAAGTTGAGCGGGGGAAACCTTCTGGGATGAGGAGTCGACGGTGACATTTTGATCGCCCGTCTGCACAGGCTGCTTCTCCAATTGCCGTTCAGTGAGAACGACGGGCGACGGACAGGCGATCTACAAAAAACCCAGACAAAGCATCCATGTCAACATTCATTGACTTGTCAGAAAGCCTGTCATCAGGAACGCCTAAAGAACCTGCTAAATCCGAGCCATAGGTTAGATCCGTACCAGTCCTAACCTTCTTGGACAAAGGGACGGCTGACCCCTTCTCTTTCCCTGCCTTGGTAACAGCAGCAACAGGCGTCGTTTCCTTCCTCTTATTTGAAGGAGGAGGACACTCCAGAACGGTGACGTCCTCGTCAACATTGACGACCACCTGATCCTTTTGGACTGTGGGGATTGGAGATTGAATGGGAGTTGACGTCGTAGCCGCCGTAGACGTTGTCTTTGGTCTCCGGCGCTGCACGTTACCGCCAATCTCCGCTTGAGTCGCCGCCACATCCATTGCCTTCATCGCCTGCTCCATAAGCTCGTGCGGGGCCGGTCTGCGATCACGTGGCGCGGCCTTAGGATGCAGCTCAACAACTCTCCCGTCCTGGTCAAGCCCCAACTTGTTTAGGATGGAGACGGGGAGATCATGGCCAAATCGATCTGCAAGAAACAAAATCAACAGTTAAGCAAAAGAAATAAACCAAGGCTCAAATACAGAAGCATAAAAGGAAGGGTGGGCCTCACACCAACTCCACTCACCCTGGCCGAGGGCCGGTATGAGGCCGACGTGACAGAGCGGCTCGTCTTGAAGGACGATCTGCGTCAGAGGCATCCATCCCTTCGGCGTGCCATTCCCCTCAGCCTCGAACAGGCTCATTGCCCGCACTTCGTCCTCCTTAAGATAGACCTTCTTGGCGTCCATCTTAAGCTTATTCCGGGAGACATATCTATCATGCTCCCTCTAACTCTCACACCGCAAGTTGACGCGGCTCTGGAAGGACCGGGGCAGTGGATAGTCCTCCGGAACCTCAACATATACCCACCGCCCCTTCCAGTCCTTGCAAGATGTCAGCTTGGAGACGGTGACGTAACCCGGCTCGGTCTGTATGTTGTACCACCCCGAGCCGCCTAGGGTAGTCTGCCGAAGATGGTGGAGCCGGCGGAAGAGGTTCACCGTTGGGGCCTCCCCTTTAAAAAGACATAACCATACAAAGCCAATAATAGTCCTAATGGCCAACGGATGCAGTTGTGCCACGGCGACATTCATGGCTTTGATTATGGCGGCGACGTGTTCATTAAGAGGAAATCGGAGCCCATACTCCAGATGTCTGATGTACATGCCGATACAGCCTTCGGGAGGGCAACGACCTGATCACCCTCAGGGACAATGATTCTATACCCCCTGCCGAAGGAGTAATGGTCTTCAAAAAGATCAGGCCCGGAACAACTAGCGAACTTGTTCGTCCAAACACGATCAGGATTGATCGAGCAGGCTTCGTCGTGCCACGAATAATGCGGCCTCTCTACGTCAGAATGAGTCCTTTCCTCATCATCATCATCAATACCCTCCAAAAATTTCTCATCAATTTCAGGAGAAGGCGACAAGCGCCCCCCGAACCCTATCGGGGTGACAACCAGTGGCTCATGTTCATCAGGATGCGACGGTTCGCCCCGGAGTAGAGGTACTAGGCATAGCATCAGCAGAAGACATAGTGGCAACAATTACTTAACAAGAAAAAAAGATTGAGGAAGAATTTGTTTGTTTACCTTGAAAGAAACTCTTCGAAAAACTAGAGAGAGAAAGAAACTCTTCGAAAAACTAGAGAGAGAAAATTTTTGAAGAAAATGAAGTTGATGGTCAAAATGAGGGGCTAACTGCTCTATTTATAGAGCAAAGCCCATTCAGTGGACCAATCAGAGCAAAGCCCATGAAGCGTCAACCAATCAGCACCAGGCCACGTGTCAAGCATGCAGCCACGGAATGTCAATCGACACACAGTGACAAATCTTCTTCGACACGCTCCTTGGTATCTACTTGCTAACGGCCAGCTGGTCAACCAAGCTTGGCAGCACCAGCCGGGGGCAATCAAAAGCACACGGCACCCTCAACCTTGGTCTCGGCCAGCGCCATTTTCTTTTCCACATTGGATGTCCATTACATAACCATGTGGAGGGGGGATACGGTACGGCCTGAACAGAACCAAGCCGAGGAGGAAGATCGACATGCGCAGAATACGCTCAACACTCATCGAAGGTCCATACCACGGCATAGACTACGCTGGGGGCAAATTGATGGGGCATATTCTGCACCCGCTGACCGAGTCAACATATTGAGCAAGGTCAAAGCCAAAAGACAGCAAGTCAACGTATTAGATAGCCTAACCGACATAGCCTGTCGGTATGTCACTTGGGTCTCGGTCTCGGTAACTAGCCGGCCGAGAGGCGTATCAGCGTACTCACATCCAGTCCCCTCGGCATGAAGTCAACCAGGCCTGCCGACCTGGCATGGGTCCCTCGGCCGAGGGTAAGATAGTCTTTCCACCTACTAGCCACTTGGCCACTTGGCCACTACGTGACAAAAGGTGAAAGTCTATAAATACTCCACTTCTCTCATTGAGAAAAGGATCCAAAAACTATCCCAAAACCAACTGAAAATCTGGTATAAACTCCTTTATCTCTCTACAATATACTTTGCCAAGTTAACACACAACTTATCTCTTTAAGTTTACTGACTTGAGCATCGGAGTGAGTACGCTCGGTACCAAGCCGAGCCCTCAGTTTGTTCATCTTTACAGGAGAGAGCGAAAGGAAGAGACAAGAAAAGACGTCATTCCACAAGCTTAAGTGGTCATAATCCTGCTCCGGAATTACACCCGGAACAACGGCATAGACTACGCTGGGAGCAAATTGATGGGGCATATTCTGCACCCGCTGACCGAGTCAACATATTGAGCAAGGTCAAAGCCAAAAGACAGCAAGTCAACGTATTAGACAGCCTAACCGGCATAGCCTGTCGGCCTGTCACTTGGGTCTCGGTCTCGGCAACTAGCCGGCCGAGAGGCGTATCCGCGTACTCACATCCAGTCCCCTCGGCATGAAGTCAACCAGGCCTGCCGGCCCGGCATGGGTCCCTCGGCCGAGGGTAAGATAGTCTTTCCACCTGCTAGCCACTTGGCCACTTGGCCACTACGTGACAAAAGGTGAAAGTCTATAAATACTCCACTTCTCTCATTGACAAAAAGGATCCAAAAACTATCCCAAAACCAACTGAAAATCTGGTTTAAACTCCCTTATCTCTCTACAATATACTTTGCCAAGTTAACACACAACTTATCTCTTTAAGTTTACTGACTTGAGCGTCAGAGTGAGTACGCTCGGTACCAAGCCGAGCCCTCAGTTTGTTCATCTTTACAGGAGAGAGCGAAAGGAAGAGACAAGCAAAGACGTCATTCCACAAGCTTAAGTGGTCATAATCCTGCTCCGGAATTACACCCGGAACACTAATATCGTATTCAAATGTAAACAATCACTTATATAGACGAAGGGTCCCGAAATCATACCTTATTTAGACCACCCCCAAGCAAGGTCATGACCTAGGTCATGAGGGGGTGGGTCTCCTTAATCACAAATTAAGCTCCAAATTAGGATGACCCGGTTGGCAAAGGAGGTCATCCCTTGACCTTTTTTGATATTATTGACCCAGTTGGTGACCTCTTGGGTGTCATCCTCTGGTTGGTTAGACACAAATAAAGAGGACACGCAAAAAGAAAAGGACGCCTGCTGCTATCTTGCTCTGCTACTCTGCCCGTTTTCCTTTTCTACCAAAAAAATATAAGTTTCATAAAAAATAAAATTAGGATTACATACCATATCAATTGAAAATAAATTAAGAGAATATTTTTTTTGAGCCACTTTTTAAATTACCTATTCAACGAACTCAATTATGACGGATTTTGAACCATTTTTTAAAATATGTATTTAAGATTTTGGTTTGAATGTTATCATCAATCTCGTTTGATCGGTTTAATCTAGTTTAATCAAAATCATGCATTAAATTACACAAACATAAAGAGAAGAGAAAGAAATAAAAAAAAACCTGAGGAGGGTAAATAAAAGATCGAACGATGATGGTGATGAAGATCTTCGATGATGCTGATCTTCATGCAAAAATCGGATATGTCGATCTGGTGATGATGATCTTCGATTGATGAAGGTGAAAATCGATTGACGATGGTGATGAAGATGGAAAGAATAAATTGATGAAGATCGATGATGACGATGAAGAATTGGGGAAATAAATTGATTTGGGGCTGGCAAATTAAAATGGGAAATTTATGGTTTGGGAATTCTAGGATAATAAATTAAGATGAATGACTAGGGAATTTGGTAGCCTCAAAGGCATAAACTTTATCTCGTCACTCTTTAAAATGACCTCATTGAACATTGTGGCAAAAATTTGGTAATTAGAAATCCTCTTTCACTTTTTAAAATTTGAACATTGTATTTAATATTTTTTCTAAAGTACGAAATAATTTTAAAATACTTATCATAATAGAGTAGTTGTTAATTTATTAAAATATTTACAAAATTATAAAATTGACTTATTTATACTTTGTTAGTAAATAATAATTGAAAAAGTAGAAGAAGGGTTTTGGTGGGGTAGAGAATGTGGAAAATGATTGGAAATGTTGGAAAGTGGAAAATGATTGGGTTGGTGACCTAGGTCGTGACCTTCTGCTTGGGAGGGTGAAAGTGGGTCAAGATTAATAAGGTGTGATTAAGAGTAAAAATGGGTCGCGACCTAGTTAGCGAGACTCTTGCTTGGGGATGGTCTTATAGTATAGGATACTATTACATACGAAGTGGTTGACAAGTGACAACTACCTGCTCCGCCTTTCCCATATTTCTCCTGCCTTGAATTTCCTCATTTGTGTTCTGGCCAACAAGAACTCCAATTCCCCTTTTTTCCCATCTTGATGGTGTGAAAAAGAATGACACCTGGCCTACGTGAGTCACCCCCTAAGCCACGTGTTTTGTTGTAAATTATTCTTTTTTTTTCAATAGTTATCTAATATAATACGGAGTAGTAAATATAAAGGTCGCAACGAATCCGGCTCATATATTCTTAGTAAATTACTAAAGTGGAGCCGTTTTGTTTATTCATAAAAATATACGAGTCTAGTCTATAAAATCTCTAATGGTTCTATTGTAATATATATCTTAAAACTAATTTTATTCGGGGTATTACATATAGGCAAACCTATTATCAAGGAACTCATTAGCCAAGTAATTAACTTCCCCATTAATTATCACCCAATTAAAATTTATCCCCTGATTATCCAGAGATTCCAGGCAAGCCCTTAGTGTCGGATCTTGAAATAAAGATAATAAATAAAGTGGGCCAAGATTCAAACACTTAATTTCATGTATGAACTAGATTTTGCGCCCGTACGTTGTACGGGTTATAATATTGACTCGCCTCTAATTGTATCTTCGCAATTGAGAAGTTATGTTTAGTTTCTTAACATTAGTTTTCTCGTGAGAAAGTGAGTATATGAGTATATACAAATAAATTAACCTTTTTTTTAATGATTTGTGTATATAAAAGTTATAACCGCCTTACTTGCACGACAATAAGAAATTGTGGGAAGTCTATGATTCTAATCAAACTGAAAGTCTTAGAAAATTGTGGAAAGTTTATGATTCTAATCAAACTGAAAGTCTTAGGGAATAAGTACTCTGATCTAATACTACCTCCATTATTTTATATATGTCATTCTCACATATCTAGACATTCACTTAATCTAATGATATAATTTTCATAATTTTTTCTAAAGTATATTTTTATATAATTGAAAGTCAAAGGCTTACCTCGTAAAACGAAAACGTCATATATAAAATAATGGAGGGAATTGTTGGGTTTGTGCCTTGATTCTGTTAACCGCCGCTTCGAATAATTATGCGTGGCAACGCACCCGAAACTTAAACGGTATCCGTATCTGTTATTGGGCTAGGTCTGTCTTGGGCCTTTATTAGGTCATTCTGTATTAGGTTTAGAGAGTATTATATAAACTCTCTAAGCCTCTACCTAGCAATCATACCGTCTAATCTATAATCAAAAACTCCTCACATATCAATAAAACTCTCTCCCTTCTCCCTGTGGACGTAGCTAACACACCGTTAGTGAACCACGTAAATCGTGCGTTTGTCTCTTTATTGTTTTTATCGCTTCTTTCTTGCTTCGTTATAACAAACCGGTATCGAGCCTTCGGGTTCCCGACCAAATGAGAAAGATGTCGGCGATGAACATAAAGATCGATCGCTTTTACGGGAGGAATAGTTTTAGTCGTGGCGATCAAGATGCGGGCTCATTAAAGCGGCAAGGGTTGTGGGCGCCGCTTTCAGATAAGAAGACGGAAGGCACAACTGCTGCTATCTCTGCCGCTGCTACCGCTGAGATGGCGATCGGAGGAGAAGGCACATTCAACGATTATGTTGTGTCTTGCTTGATGATATCATCACCGAAGTCGCGGAGGAAACTACCGCACTGCCGTGGCCCATGGGAAAAAGCTTGAGAGTCTTTATATGACCAAGTCTTTGACCAATAAGTTGCTTCTGAAGCAACGTCTATTTAGTCTGAGAATGCAGGAAGGTATGCCTCTTCGAGATCATTTAGATTAGTTAAACACAATTTTACTAGAATTATGTAATATTGATGTTAAGGTAGAAGATGAGGATGCCGCGTTAATTCTGTTATTCTCTTTACCGTTATCGTATGAGAATTTTGTACAGTCTTTTATGGGTAAAGATACTGTTACTCTAGAAGATGTTAGGTCGTCTCTTTATACTAGAGAATTGCGCCATAAGGCGGCTGGTACAGTATAGACAATCGAGGCTGCGGTTAGCGACCGATGGGGGTTATGGACAGGGAAATTCGGGGAAGAAAAAGTATAAGAAGCCTTCTTATTCGGGTTCTTCTAATTCTGCTGGTACTTCTGGTACTTCTGGTACTTCTGGTACTTCTGGTAATTCTGGTTCTTATGTTTCTAAAGGTCCTAAACCTACTGATGTCTGTAACTACTGTAAAGGGAAGGGGCATTGAAAATTCGATTGTCCCAAGAAAGATAAACAGAACAAGTCTGGTACTGCTACTGCTGGTGTAGCAAATGCAGGTTCCGAGGAAGATGATTATGCTCTAGTTACGGATAGGGTCACGCATCACACTGATGTGTGGATTCTAGATTCTGGAGCATCTTACCATATATGTCCGCGCAGGGAGTGGTTTACAACTTATAAACAGGTAGATGGAGGCACTATTTCTATGGCCAACAGTGCTGTTTGCAGGATAGTTGGAATCGGCTCAGTCAGGATAAAGACACATGATGGTAAATTCTGTACATTGAACGAGGTTAGACATGTTCCACTAATGACAAAGAATCTGATCTCCTTAAGCACGTTAGACAGCAAGGGTTTCAGCTTTCAAGGTGTAGGTGGAGTTCTGAACGTCTGCAAAGGTTCGAATGTGGTTCTAAGGGGTATCAAGCATGGTACTCTATATTATCTTCAGGGATCTACTCTGTCAGGTTCTGTTGTTGTTGCATCCTCAGATGTTGATATAGAAGATTTGACTAAGTTGTGGCATATGAGGCTTGGTCATATGAGTGAAAGGGGGATGCAGACTCTGTCAAAAGAAGATCTTCTGTGTGGTCACAAGGTCAAGAATCTGGATTTCTGTGAGCATTGTGTATTTGGGAAGCTACATCGCAGCAAGTTTCCTAAAGCAGTGCATAGGACCAAGGGCACACTTGATTACATCCATTCTGATTGTTGGGGTCCTTCTAAGGTGGAGTCTTTGGGAGGTCACAGGTATTTTGTGTCTATTATTGATGATTATTCCAGGAAGACTTGGATTTATTTGATGAAGCATAAAAACGAAGCCTTTACTCACTTTAAGCAGTGGAAGGCATTAATGGAGAATCAAACTGGGAAGAAGGTCAAGAGGCTGCGAACTGATAACGGCCTAGAGTTTTGTTGTTCTGAGTTCGACGAGTTCTGCAAGAATGAAGGGATTGCTAGACATCGTACAGTCCGAGATACACCTCAACAAAATGGTGTAGCGGAGCGAATGAACCGGACACTTCGGAGAGGGCAAGGTGCATGCTCTCTCTTTGGACTAACAAGAAGATTCTAGGCGAAGCGATTAGTACAAAGATGCTATCGATAAATCGGGGGACCTCACACGAGTCCGAATCTCAAAACTCCATTTGAGATGTGGTCTGGTAAGTCTGCTGACTATTCTATTTTATGAGCTTTTGGTAGTACTGCTTATTATCATGTTAGTGAAGGTAAGCTTGAGCCATGAGCTAAAAAGGGGGTATTCATGGGCTATGGGGATTGTGTCAAGGGATACCTTATCTGGTCTCCATCTGAGGGTAGGGTTATTTTGAGTAGAAATGTTGTCTTTGATGAAAATTCTCTGGTTAATCCTACTGTGAAGTCTTATATGTTGTCAGATAGTAGTAGTAGTGTTGATAAACAGGTGGAGCAGCAAGACACTCTTGATGAGAGTGTACCACAGGAAGAAGATCAACCACTACAGTCCGAATCCGAATGTGTTCCATCAGATTCTTCATTACCAGTTCCGAATCAACAGAGTTTGGCCCGTGAGCGGTCAATCAGGCCTAATTTTGGGAAGCCTCCGAATAGACTTGGTTTTGAATATATGGTGGGTTATGCACTTCAGGTTGCTGAGGAGGTGGATCCTGACTTACATGAGCCATCCACTTTCAAAGAAGCAGCTACATGTTCTAAATCTGCCCAATGGCTTGTTGCCATGGGAGATGACATGGAGTCCCTTCAAAAGAATCAGACCTGGAAATTATCCAAGAAGCCTCAAGGGAGAAAGATTATTACTTGTAAATGGGTCTTCAAGAAGAAAGAGGGAGAGACTGCTGCTGAGGGTATAAGGTATAAAGCTCGATTGGTAGCTCGTGGGTTCAGTCAGAAAGAGGAGGTAGACTACAATGAAATATTTTCGCCAGTGGTCAGACATACTTCCATCAGAGTGTTGCTAGCAATAGTTGCACATCAGGAATTAGAACTCGAACAGCTAGATGTGAAGACAGCTTTCCTACATGGAGAGTTGGAAGAAGAGATATACATGACTCAGCCAGACGGTTTCCAGATTCCGGGTAAAGAAGACTATGTTTGCAAGCTGAAGAAGTCCTTATATGGGCTAAAACAGTCTCCGAGGCAGTGGTATAAAAGGTTTGACAGCTACATGTTGGAGATTGGCTACAATAGGAGTCCGTATAATTGTTGTGTTTATTACAACAAGCTGAAGAATGAGTCTTTCATTTATCTGATCCTATATATAGACGATATGTTGATAGCTGCAGAGAGCAAGTCTGATGTTCAGAAATTGAAGGATCTTCTCAGTGCTGAATTTGAGATGAAAGATTTGGGTGCAGCAAGAAAAATTCTGGGAATGGAGATCTACAGGGATAGGAGCAAGAAGAAGCTTTTCTTATCTCAGCAAGGCTATATTCATAAGGTGCTAGCAAGGTTTTGCATGTCTACTGCTAAATCCATAGATACTCCTAGTGCATCGAATGCACATCTGTCTGTTGCTTTCTCACCCAAGTCATCTGAAGAAAGGGAGTACATGTCCTGAGTTCTGTACTCTAGTGCAGTGGGTAGTTTGATGTATGTTATGGTCCAGTATTAGACCGAGTTAGCACACTGATCGATCGGTGTGGTGAGCCGGTTTATGGGTGATCCACGTAAAGAGCACTGGCAAACTGTGAAGAGAATTTTTCGGTACCTTAAGGGTACATCTGATGTTGGTCTCATTTATGGAGGTGATAGAGAGTGCCTTGTGTCGGGTACTCGATTCTAATTATGCGGGAGATGTTGACAGACGAGACGATCAATGACTGGTTATGTTTTCACTCTTGGTGGTTCAATCGTCGGTTGGAAGGCTACACTACGACCTACGATTACTTTGTCTACTACGAAGCAGTATATGGCGTTGACCGCAGCAGCTAAAGAGGGAATCGGTTAAAAGGACTGGTCGATTATTTGGGTCTACACATCGGAGCAAGCTATTGTATTCTGTGACAGTCTTAGTGCAATATGCTTGGCTAAAGATCAAGTCCATCATGAGAGGACTAAGCAAATAGATGTGAGATATCACTTTCTGAGAAATGAGAAGAGGATTAAGGTGAACAAAGTGGGTACTGCTGATAGCCCAGCTGACATGTTCACTAAGCCAGTTCCGCATAGCAAGTTCTAACATTGTTTGGACTTGCTAAATATCCGCAGTCTGTAATTGCCTCTTGGGGGCAATATCTGAGGGGGAAGGGAGAAGAGCTTTCTGGTACATCTGGCATTTATGGGAATGCATCTGGTACATCTGTCTGTTTGTGAGAGAATTCAAGTCAAGGTGGAGATTTTTTGGGTTTGTGCCTTGATTCTGTTAACCGCCGCTTCGAATAACTATGCGGGGCAACGCCCCCGAAACTTAAACGGTATCCGTATCTGTTATTGAGCTAGGTCTGTCTTGGGCCTTTATTAGGTCATTCTGTATTAGGTTTAGAGAGTATTATATAAACTCTCTAAGCCTCTACCTAGCAGTCATATCGTCTGAATCTGTAATCTAAAAACTCCTCACATATCAATAAAACTCTCTCCCTTCTGTCCTATGGACGTAGCTAACACACCGTTAATGAACCACGTAAATCTGTGCGTTTGTCTCTTTATTGTTTTTTATCAGTTCTTTCTTACTTCTGTTATAACAAGAATATTGAATAAGTCAGGCATATTATTGTAATAAGTGTAAGGGTTTGAAGAATTTTGATTGTGTTGGTATATTCAAAGGTTACAATATCATCCTATATATACTATTACAATTGCATGAAGCACAAGAAACCTATCACCTAATATTTACCTTAAACCTAAGAATTAAACTAAGGTAATTACAATATTGGTAAATACAATAATAAAGAAAATGAGATATGAACAATAGAGCAAGACACAAATATGGAAAGACTAGGTTACGGAAATATTCCTAACACGCTCCCGCAAGACGGGCGACCCAAAGGCGAGACTGATCTTGGAAAGCAAAGAAGTAAAATGCGGCCTTGGAAGAGGTTTAGTGAGCGCATCTGCAAGCTGGTCATTACCAGAAATGTGTTTAACGTGAAGTAGACCTTGTTGGACTTGTTCACGAACAAAGTGAAAAGCTAAAGCTAAATGTTTCATCCGAGAATGAAAAACAGGATTGGCCGAATAATGTGTAGCACTGAGGTTGTCACAGTAGACAACCGGTGGGATAGACAATGGAACCCGAAGTTCAGTTAGAAGAGAGTGGAGCCACGTTAATTCAGCGGTTGTAGTGGCCACGGCGCGAAATTCAGCCTCTGTAGATGAACAAACTAAGGCTCGTTGCTTTTTGGAGGCCCAAGAGAGAGCATTTCAACCCAAGTAAGTAATATATCTAGTTGTAGAAATGTAGGTATCACGGTCCCCACCCCAGTTGGCATCACAGTAAGCATGAAGTCGAGGAGGAGAGGATTTATAAAGTTGAAGACCAACATGGGACATACCATTCAAAAAGCGTAGCAGGCATTTTAAAGCACTCCAATGGACTTCAATTGGGCGTTGCATAAACTGTACAAGTTTGTTAACCGAGAATGCAATGTCGGGGCGAGTGAACGAGAGGTATTGAAGACTCCCTAATATAGGACGAACCTCAGTGGTATTGGAGAGTTCAGGACTCCCATCATGATGAAGAGGAGGCTTCACGGCTAGAGGTGTAGTTGCCGGTTTCGACTCAAGCATTTTGTGATTGTGCAATAAGTCATGGATGTATTTTGATTGTGTCAATAGAAGACCATGGGGGTTGGGGGTGACTTCAACACCTAAGAAGTATGACATCGGGCTTAAGTCTTTGAGTGAAAATCATGCAGCAAGGGACGCAATAAAGGAAGACACATGATGTGGGTTAGAACCGGTGACAATGATGTCATCAACATACACAAGTAAGTAAAGGGTGTGCGACGGTGTCGTGAACAAAAACAAATAAGGGTCAGCTAGTGAAGCTGTGAAGCCAAGACCAAGAAGATGGTGCTTCAGTGTCATGTACCAGGCACGTGGGGCCTGTTTGAGACCATATATAGCTTTAGTGAGCTTACATACATAGGTGGGGTGTTCGGGACTGGTGAAGCCCGGTGGTTGTTGCATAAATACTTCGTCGAAAAGCGAACCTTGTAAAAAAGCATTATTAATGTCGAGTTGGCGTAAACACCAACCCTTTGTGAGAGCATAAGATAGTAGATTATGTACCGTAGCGGGTTTGACGACCGGGCTAAATGTCTCAGAATAATCAACACCAGGTCGTTGTAAAAAACCTTTGGCGACAAGTTGAGCTTTGTACTTGTCAATGGAGTTGTCAGGTTTGTATTTAATGCAAAAAATCCACTTACATACAATAACATTAAAGTATGGATTAGGAGGTACGAGTGTCCACGTTTCATTCTTTTGCAAGGCAGTGAATTCGGCAGCCATAGCATCGCGCCACAAAGGATCGACCAAGGCTTGCTTGGTAGTGTTGGGTGGTTTGGATGGGGGAAGGACGGTGGCAATATTGGCATATTTCGGATTTGGTTTACGAATGTTGTTTGTCAAGCGGGTGACAGCACGGGCAGGTGGTGGAGGTGGTGGAGGTGGCGGTGTTTGAGAGATGGGGGTGGTAGTAGCGGAAGTAGTGGGAGTGGCTGGAGTGATGGGCGAAACAGGGGAAGAGGAAACAGGGGAGGTGGGAGCATAATGGGTTTGTCGAGGTGAGGTAGGAGGTGTTTAGGGCGTGGAAGAAGGGGGTGGTGATGGTGGGGTTTGGGCAGCGGAGGAGGGTTCAAGAGACTCATGAAAACACGAGGTGGTTGTGAGAGGTACGGAGGAAGATGCGGAACTGGTGGTGAGGTCAGGATAAGGAAAACAGTAATTTAACATGACGAGAAACGAAGACTTTACGATAGGTTGGGTCAAGGCAGTAAAATGCACTTTGTGTGGGTGAGTATTCGACAAACACACAAGGCTTGGAACGAGGTTCTAATTTGTGAGATGTATAAGGTCGAAGCCATGGGTAGCATAAACAACCGAAGCTGCGGAGTTTAGTGTAGTTGGGGTGATGACCGAAGAGGAGAAAGTAGGGAGTCTAGTTGTGTAGTGTAGCAGTAGGCAATCGATTTATAAGGTACGTGGCAGTAGAAAAGGCATGAGGCCAGAATGTTGGTGGTAGGCGAGAATGAGTGAGAAGGGACAACCCGGTTTCAACAATGTGACGGTGACGTGTTTCAGCATACCCATTTAATTCGGAGGTGTGAGGCGGAGTGGTGAGATTACCAATACCATTATCACTCAGTGTATAGGCCATCTTGACATATTCGCCGCCGTTGTCCGAAAATATTTGCAAAATAGGACGTTTAAAAAATTTCTCAACAAGCTTTCGAAAACGAACAAAAACGGTTGTAGCATCGGATTTCAATTTGAGCGGATATAACCAAATATATTTGGTGAAATGATCAACAAAAATAATATAGTATTTGAAATGGTCATAAGACACAACAGGAGAAGACCATACAATGGTAAAAATTAAATCTAACGGTGCTTTAGATAATAATGTTGAATTAGAAAATTCGAGTTTATGACTCTTGTGTACATTACAAGAGTTACAAAAATAAACTAAAGTACTTGGAATTGAAATCGAAAGTTTATTAACTAAATAACGTAATACTTTTGCCGATTGATGTCCAAGACGATGATTCCAACCATAGTCTTTAGAGAGCCGGCTAGTGTGAGCAGACGGTTGCGGAGGATGCCATTCATAGACTCCACCATTAGACGGTCCGCTTATGAGAATCCGATGCGTTTGAAGTTCCTTTATAGAAAAAGAGTTTTGTGAAAATTCAAAATAAGCATTGTTATCTTGACAAAATTGAGACACAAACCAAATATTTCGCGAAATTGAAGTAACAAAAAGAACATTTTTAAAAATAAATTACGAAGAGGACGAGTGATTAACAGTAAACGAACCTATGTGTGAGATGGTTAATGCAGAGCCGTCACCAATCACAAGTTCATCACTCTCATCATAAGGAGTGTGTAAGGCAATATTGTCAAGGTCGTGGGTGATGTGATGCATTGCACCACTGTCTACAAGCCACGGGCGATGAGTGTTGGAGGCAGGAGTGGTGGCGGTGTGGGCTTGAGGTTGAGCACGGTTTTGTCTAGCTGGAGGGAATGCATTCGAGGGTGGAAAAATTACATCAGGATAGTCGTGTTTAAACTTGTAACAACTCGATATGACATGTCCAATAGCACGACAATAATGACACTTACCCTTGAAAGGAGCATGAGTGTAAGAATCTGTATTGGGGGCGGTGTAGTAGAGGTGGAAGCACGATTTGTGTTGGGAACATAGGTGCGATTGTTGGTGCGGTTGGCTTGAGCAGGGTGGGCAGAGGCAGGGAATGGTGCCGGTTTGGTGAGTTGTTTTTGGGTGAGGTCAAAGTTGATTAGTTTCTCGTGAAGAGCATCGAAAGAGATTGGATCGTCACGAGCATTGATGGCATCGATTATGGGTTTATATGTTTCGTAGTCAACACCACGAATAACTTCAGCAATGATATCATCATTGTTCATGAGTTTTCCTAAGATAGCGAGTTTGTCAGTACACGATTTTATGGTATGCATAAAATCGGTGACGGATTGGGTAGATTCTTTGGTTAAGGATTTCAGACGATCTTTAACTTGGAGGATATGACCACGAGTGGATTTGGCATAGGTATTGGAAAGGACGGTCTAAACATCATGCGAGGTCGGTGCTCGCATAACGAGGGCATGGGTTTCAGGGGTGAGAGTGCCAAGTAACGCACCTTTGATAAGTTGGTCTTGACGAGTCCATGTGAAAAACGCAGGGTTAGGGGTGGGTTTTGTTTTGTCGGTGTCAGTGGGTGAAGTGATGGTGTCTGGTGGGCAGGGATATGAGCCATCAAGGTATTTTAGGAGGTCGTAACCAATGAGGAACGATGCGACTTGATCTTGCCATTGCATAAACGTCAATGGAGTTAGTTTATCAACCATGGAAAGGTTGACAAGGTAGAGTGGGACACTCGGTTCATGGGTGTTTTTGATGGTATTGCTAGACATAGCTAGGGATGGAAAAAGGTGAGTTGTAGTTATGAGGATCGGAAGGCGATTGATACCATGTAAGGGTTTGAAGAATTTTGATTGTATTGATATATTCAAAGGTTACAATATCATCCTATATATACTATTACAATTGCATGAAGCACAAGAAACCTATCACCTAATATTTACCTTAAACCTAAGAATTAAACTAAGGTAATTACAATATTGGTAAATACAATAATAAGGAAAACGAGATATGAACAATAGAGCAAGACACAAATATGGAAAGACTAGGTTACGGAAATATTCCTAACAATAAGTCCCCTTTGAGCTCTCTTTACTACTATAGTATATATGTTTCGTAAACAAAGTACGTATTCAAATTGACCCAGCCATATCCGATTAGAATTTGTATTGTTTTGCAGTTTAACTTTTAAGTTAATCGTTGTATGGTAATCTATCTCGTTGAATTAGTTGCTCTTCGTCGTATGCTTATACGAAATAGAGGCTTAATTGACAAAAATCATATAGTTCTTGAATGCCAGAGCATTAGTGTGCTTCATCATATAGAATTTACTGATGTACGTAAGTAGTATAGAATATTGTGTTGAATTAGGTGAGACGTTTTGTAGTATTTGATACCCTATTTACACAATAGGTGAAACTCTATCTTATATTATGGACACAAATGTTAAATCTTTATCAATAATAATGCAACAAATACTTATCTATTGCCTTTTATCATAATCATATAATTTCTAAGTACCTCCTTTTAGAACAATGATTGTATTAACTCTTAAGTCGTAACTATGCATTAACATTATACATTGTGATTATAAATATACAATTTGAGAAGGAATATTCTTCTTTATTTTAATGTATGGGATTTTCCTTTTATCATACTTTTATATTTATATTACTTATATAACTTTTTTATTCTTTGTGAGTAATATTTTAATTGAAGGCAAACAAATGCTTAAGCATAAAAATTAGACTCCTAAATTTGATTAATATATAATTTTAGGAGTTGGACTTTGATCTGGCAAATTTACAAACATGACTATTAAAGAAATTCTTACGAAAATTCACGGTACGAATACATAAAATGGTTTTGGATGTTTAATTTGTGTTTAGAGCTTAATTAGCGATATAGGTAAATCTATGAAATGCAAAGTATTGAATTTATGAATAACACAAGTACTTCAGATAGTGGATCTCTCGTTAGATTATTATAGACATGTTTATCATATTCATATCCCTTTATATATTTTTCGTACGATATTGAACTCAGACCAACCCTATATAAATTATGTATGACACTAATCACACTATGATGTGCATAGGCCATATCGATCTAAAGTAGAATTTCTAAGAGTCCCACAGAGATCATTAAAAAGATGAAGATTTAACGATCCAAAAATTAATATGCTTGAACTAACTCCTTCCCTGTATTTATGGAAAAAGAAACAGAAGGTTAGTACTCTTATATATGGTATATGACAAAATTCGCAAAATTTGTGTCAAATCTCGTGTCTCATTGTGTCTCCTTATGTCACATAATCACTTTGACGCGCTTAAATTATCACTATTTTTAGTTTTCTGAGTATGGGGTGTGATTAAGGCTTTGGGACACAAGATGAGACATAAAAGTGAAACAGAAGATTAGTAATAGAAACTGAATAGCTTACTAAATTACAATGATCTTTGCGCCAAAATTAAATTTTTACTCTCATTGTGAAATTTGATTCTTGGCATAGAATATAATGCATTGGATATGATGAAGGGTAATAACAAACTCGAACGATCTATTCTCATGCCTTAATTAATCATATATGTTAAAAAATAAAACCAATATAAAGAGACATATTACAATAGAATAATTCTTAATTAAAAGATAAGTAGTTGGCAAATAAAGATTGCATTAACACAAAGCAAAGCCATGGAATCAGTGCTATGTAAATCATGAATCACATAAAAGAATACAAAGTATAAACTAAAACAAAGAAATAATAATGATAATGTAAGCCGGTACGTTGAATTTTTGAAGATAGGTTGGCAATAGATAAGGTATATATAGAATTATGTTATAGTGTTTGAGTTGATTTTAACCTTTGAATTATTTATTTATTTTCTACCCCATCCTTAACCAAAAACTTATCTTTAAAATTAATAAATTAATTAGGTGTTTTAGAAAAGTTGGAGTCTCTCAAAATGCGTGAAAAAACGTCTCTTTTATATATATACATTGATTCTTATATACTCAACTAGAGAGTCAATGGGCCGAATGATAAATTTATTCACTAAATTATAGTTCGTATATGGACTAACATAATCAGCCTGGCCGACCCCCTCTCAGCATAATTAAAGTCCTCCAATGTATCTCACTAATGGAAGATTTTGATAAAAACGAGCTTCAACAATATCTGAATTGTTATGAATAAAGATTTGAATAAGAGTAATATGCATAAAGAGAAAATAGAGGGAAGACATATTGTATTAATCTTGATGCTTTGTACATGCTATTTATAGTTACACTTTGTTGTAACGTAGGAGTATATAATAATAACGTATATAATGTTAAATGCGTAACGGACATCCATAAATGATATATATGTTATGACACTCCCCCTTGGATGTTCGTCAATCAAAACTGTATAATGTCTCCTAATACGCATTTGATGCTGCCTCATTAAAAACCTTACCAGGAAAACCCAGTGGGACAAAACCATCGTTAAGGGAAAAAGAGTGCAGCGCGTATTTTACTCCCCCTCATGATTACATCCTTGAATTTTGCTCTTGATTAATGCTGTGATAAAAATTGTCTTTGAAATCCATATTTGATAACTTGGTATATTCAACCAATAGGAATCACTGATCGTTTCAATCGTCACACTTCTTCAAAGCTCTAATAGTGATTTATATCGAGTCTTGAATCTGTACTTCAAATAATATGCCGACTCTTATATTTGGATATAATTTCGACCATTCTCGTTAATAAGCATACCTTTAATGGCTTACACTAAATGTCATATCAGCATCAATATAACCATGCATAAAGTGTATTCATGGACTTAATATGCTACCTCGTTAAAAACCTTGCTAGGAAAAACCCAATGGGACAAAAAACCTAGTCGAAGGGAAAAAGAGTGTATCAGTCATCAATTAGTTTGTTCTCTTCTTGAGAATCAACTTGATCATTGAATAAGTCATCTGAAATTTTTAGTGATTTTCTTTGCTAAATCATCTGATCTTATAGATCGATATTCTGAATATAAATATTTACTACATTATTCTTTCGATCATTATGGTACTTCTGGACCATAAAATTATTTTACATACTTAGCAAAAAGTATATAATCATGTAAATTCTCATAAATTCTCACACTTCAGGTTGAGATAATATTTACTTAATTCACATAAACGTTTCAAGAGCATTGATGTTAAATATCCGCAATTAGTGCGTATAGGTTCATATATTTAATCCTAATTACTGCGGAAACTCAATTGATCAACCACGCTATCAATTGATATAATTATAATAGGCTCCTTAACGGAGTTCTTAAATATGTGAGTATATATCTCCACTTATACATTCATCCTTATAGGAGAAAATATATCAACCGTGTGCATGTATATGATGTCTACCTGGGTTCTAAATTACTCAATCTATGATAATGCAATAATGTAAAAATATGAAGATAATATGCAAATGATGAATTTACTTTCTATATGCACATGATGATGACGACTCAATAATGTAAATTGTACAGTATTCTTTTCAATATTCATGATCATGAATGGACTTCAGGTCCAAGATAGACGTCGAGTCTATGTTCATGTTCATGGATGGACTTCAGGTCCAAGATAAACTTCAGGTCTATGAGCTCATTTCTGACCATCGATTATGTCGACAATTGCGCTGGACTTTCATTTTTAAATACAAGATCCTCATTATATGGTCCATTAAATTTCGCGCAGAAAAGGTATCTGTTCATAAATATATCAATATAATTTCTTTATTTCTCGATACTATTAGTAATGTTCAATGATATCTGAATCTCAATATTTGTGGTACCATTATGTTTTCTGTATAGGCCATCTATTATCATTCAGATATCTTTGTCACTTCAGGAGCATTCAAGTTTCATTACTTTTCATGAGTACCAACTGTATATGCTTGCCATTTTTCTTTTGAAACTTTTAATATGTGAACCGAATATGACTGTCATGGTACACTTCATGTGTGATTATGTACAATGTGGCAAGAATCTCAATGTTTATTACATATACTCTCAATGACCAATCTATAATTTGATATGCTTCAGATTGAGTCAAATCTGTTTATAGTCAAATCAAAGATTTCAATGTATAAAACGTATCACCATAAGATAAGGCAATTAGTCTTGCTGAAGACGGGTCGGAGCAAGTGACGGATAATGTCAGTCACAAAACGGATAGGGGGGACAAGGTGGGGGAACCCCATGTGCTTCCCTATCTCCTCTATTTGGGTCATTTGTGAGAGAAAATGGTATCCGTCACTCCAAAGTGACGGATACGTGCCGTCACAAATGAGATTTTGTGAAGATAAGGTAATCAAGCTGGTAAGTATGTATCAAAATACATCATCATAACCAAATGAATATAAATCATCATTCTTATTTTCCTAACCTCTAATTGATGTATTTCATTTTGAAAATGAATCATTGAACTTCAGGTTCAATTGGGGATCAACACTATTTATTTTTTTTTACCAGCTTTTCTTATCAATATCCCCCTAAGGTGGTAAAAATTATCTATTATAGATAGATTTAAGGGGCAATAAACATTCATATCCACCTTAGAAAACATTTAATATCATCCTTTATATTGTTTAATCAGCTAGTTCTCTTTAGGATAACAAAACTTGGGGAATTCAATGTTACATAGTTGGTTTTTTATGTGCTGAAATAAATATGCCCAAAGAGATCGCTTCATCCATTTGAAAATCAAGTGTGCTTCATAAATAGCACATGTGGACTTCCGGCCACTGAAATTTTATTTTCTTTTGTGGACTTCTGACCACTTCTACAATATCAATAATAGATGATTTTATCAATAAGATCTCCAATATTAAAATCATACTCAATCTCATTTGTGCGTCTCGCTATTCACTTCATTTAACAACAAAATGAGAGAGTTTTCAGCACGTTATTATCCTTTTTTCAAGATAAACTTCTGATTTATCAAAACGGGTACAATGAGAACCCGGATGGCCTTAATTGTCACATTTTTAAAAATAGTTTATATCAACTTTCCATTTGCCCATAATTCATGGCGCTTTTTCATTTGGCTGTGTATCGATAATTTGACTTTTACACGCCACATTGTTAGTTGACTATACTCATCATGCTAATCTTCTGGTTAGCTATATTTGTACCATATAAATTCAAATTAGTTTTATTTTCCATCTGACCAGATAAACGATGTGACATAAGACACAAAATGATGTCTTATATATTTAAGCAAGACTTATCAATAATATTCTTTCAGGGAATTGAACTATATTATTACACTATGAGTAAGTATTTTATAATAAATATATCATATGACCAATAAGCATAATTATCTGCATATACATTGTTGACTTCTAAAGTTCTTATCAAATCTTTTCAATGCACTTTATAGTATCATAATTTTATGCAAATGGATCATTTTATTCATATATGCTTAGAATATATAGCATTTATTATTTCGATGATCATATCAATTTAGAAGTCAAATCTACCCTTCAGGGTTGGTGGGTTATTCAGTAACTTCTGAATCGGTTGCATTGTCAAACCATTTACTTTATTCACTCCACAATATGCATATGATGGTCACATTCTCGCTTCTATTTCAAGATTGTCAAAATTATTACCATCCTACTTCTTGTAGATGAGATGAATTTTATTTTAAAATACATATATCAAACTCGATGATATCCATGTTCACATGCTTGACCACTATAGGTGACATCGCCATTATCCTTATACTCATTTTTATTATATGATACCATATTTGCTTCAGCAAAATGTTAAAACAATTAGATGAGACTTGTTATTTTTCTTTTATCTTTTTGTGATTTGAAAGAATTTAATCTTTCATTCCCTTTTTTTTTTTGGATTTCCAATATTTCAAAATGTGTTCCCATAGGTAACACTACATATGCTCTTCTGGAGAGTTTCATAGTTTTTACCCATGATAATATATCAAATATGTCTTTACTCCATCATTGTATCATAATATCACCCCGAATAACATTTGGTATAATACATTATCTCATTACTAATGATCAATAATCACAGTCTCAGGTATATTGCAAATATAGTATGTTAATCTCTCATGGTATAATCAAAGAACATATCATAAATTTGGCTATAGATGTATGCTATCGGGACATTTATATCCTATACATGTTGATTCTATAATCAAACATATGAGAGAATCTTATAAAATTATGTACAAGGGAATAATTCACATATCAAATGTACACATTACTCACACAATAATCAAATCTTTAAATGTATATTAGATTCGTATATTTACTTATTGTGTGATTTCATAGAGTTATCACACATCGTTACACATATTTAGTTATGGCATTTACGTCGTAATAAATCAATGAATACCTTTAATTTAAATTCATATCTAAATCCAATATGCATAATTCGAATATGTATCTTTATACCATCTTCAATATCATATGGCAAACAACAACATAAATATCTTTTTTGCCAGAGTATTATACTCAACATATCTGATTCATTATAATTTTCAAAATTTTATTCAATATAATCAGATCACATTTCATTATTAAAATGGTCTTTGCATGTATACTTCAAGTATATATTTCATTGGAATAGTTATATAACATATTTCACATGATGCATATAATCCAAGGCATACATTGAATATCATAGCTAAATCATGAAATTAAACTTCTCAAAATCATGTTATTAACATCAATGGAATAATATTATTCTATAACTCTTAACAAACGTTCAATTGTTAATTGTATTCGTAGTTTTCACTTTTTCATTAAAGAAAGGAAGCCTCAAATATTTAAATCTTTATTTAAGGTTTCTCAAAATCAAATATCAAGATGTACGTGTACATAACTTTTGAAAACATGACTTTAACATCATCATTTAAGCCTCACTTAAGTACTCAATGTTATAATATCGTGCTGATAACGTGTTATGAATAAATATTTGAATAAGAGTAATATGCAGAAAGAGAAAATATAGGGAAGACATATTGTATTAATGTTGATGCTTTGTACATGCTATTTATAGTTACACTTTGTTGTAACGTAGAAGTATATAATAATAACGTATACAATGTTAAATGCGTAACGGACATCCATAAATGATATATATGTTATAACATGAATTAAATAAATCTCTTCCAACTAATGGAAATTTCGATAAAAATAAGTAGAATATAAGTAACACAATTGGGTGAATATTATTTACTTCGGATTAATTAGCTGGAAAAAGACTGAATGGTATTCACAATTATTATTATTCAGAATTCAGAACTTGTGAATCATGAAAATTAACGGCACCTCCAGTCTCCACTACTGAGCTGATTTAGGCCTTGTTCTTTCTGACTTTTTAGAGCTGAACTGAATGGAACAGGCCAATCGAGCCCAGGCAATCGAATGGAGCCGAAATGAATCAATCAATCGAATGGAGCGAGCCAATCAATCAATCGAATGGAGTCGATCCAATCGACCTAAGCCGATTGAGCGAATTGAATCGAAATAATATTAATATTAATATTAATACTAAATATAATAAAATAATAATAATAATTATTATTATTATTATTATTATTATTATTTTTTTTTTTTTTTTTTTTTTTTTTTTAGAAAAGTATGGATCTATATTTCAAAAAATAATCAGAATATACAAGATCCCTTCCAATCTTTCCTACAAAGGAGACCAGGGTAGCCCCCCTAAGATGTAAACAAAAAGAGAAACAGCCTACACAAAAAGCCTAAGAAAGCCCAAAACTATATAGACGTAAATGTACAGCTTTCTTAATTTTGACACTAAGAGTATCCACAGAGGACTTGACCCCCTTAAATATCCTAGCATTTCTCTCATTCCAAAGGTAGTAAATAGTAGCCATGAAACCAATCCTCTGCCTGCAAGTATTGCGCCTGGAAGCAAAATCTTGAGCAATAGTGAACAATGAAAATGAAAGTAGTGAAAGACCCAGCCAAATACCAATATAGTTCAGGAGATGCCTGGAATAAGAGCAGTTAAAGAAGATATGATGGACATCCTCACTGCAAGCCTCACAAAAAGCACACCTATTGACTAAAGACAGGCCTCTTCGCATCAGATTATCAATAGTAGGAAGAGCATTATGCATAACCACCATCCCAGCAAAGGAATGCTTAGGATGATAGCCCTTGCCATGAACCAAATTATGCCAACTAACCTTAGGATTGCAAGATCTGATAGAATCATACATTACGCGTGTATTATACTTAAGGTTAGTAGAGCAACCCTCAAGCAAGTGAAGAGCCTGAGCAGGGGATCCAGTTATATAGAGCAAAAGATTCTTCATTTTAACCACGTTGTTCTAGTACCATGATTGAGAAATGTTGGTGGTGGCCAACCAGAGGTCATGACTCTTAAGAACATACGTATGAACCCATCTTGACCAAATACTATGAGGCCTATAGAGCAGCTTCCAAACCCATTTAACCATCTGTGCTTTGTTCCAAGTTAGGACTTCCTTTATATCTATGCCCCCCTCCGTCTTAGGAGAGCACAAGAGCTACCATTTCAAGAAAGTGTGTCTCCTGCACCCATCTTCAATCCCCCAAACGAAATCTTTGCATAGTTTGTTGATTCTCTTAGCTATGCCTCGAGGAAGCAACACACTAGCACCCCAAAAATTGTTTAAGCCAAAAATGATTGAATTAACCAGGAGAGTTTTGCCAGCGTAGCTCAAACTCTTGTTAGCCCAATGCATAATTCTGGCCTTAATTTTATCCAACAAAGGTTGATACATATCTTGAGTAATCCTTGCATTAAAGAGTGGCAGACCCAAATATTTGAAAGGAAACTCACCAGCACTAAAGCCAATTTCAGCAAGAATTAAATCTCTGATGCCATCAGCTACCCCACCAAAATAGAGGTCAGTCTTAGCAGGATTAGCATGAAGACCAGAGATCTCACTAAACAGCTCCAGACACTTGGCAACTGCTTTAACTGAAGGCAGGTCACCTCTAGTAAAAACAAGAAGATCATCCGCAAAAACAAGATGTGTAAGGTTTAGCTGCACACACTTTGGGTGATAAGAGAAGTTAGGCGCTCTAGGAAGTCTTCTTAGTAGCCTAGATAGAATCTTCATACAGATAACAAATAGATAGGGTGAGAGGGGGTCCCCTTGTCTCAGACCACACTTATCAGGAAAAAAGCCTTCAACACCACTATTAATAAGCAAAGAGTAATTAGGTGAGGTCACACAGGCCATAATCCAATGAACAAACTTAGGATCCCAGTTCACTGAATCGAAAGCCTTCCTGATATCCACCTTTAAAAGGCACATAGGAGTCAGATAAGTACGACCATACTTAGAAACCAATTCATGAGCCAACATACTATTATCAAATATGTCTCTCTCAGCCACAAAGGCAGCCTGCTCAGGACCAACAATGGTATCCAAAACTTGCCTTAATCTGTTAGCAAGGATTTTACTAACAATTTTATAATAAATCGTACAACATGCTATTGGCCTGAAATCCTTAACAGAAAGAGGAGTCTCCATTTTTGGAATCAAAACTAACAAGGTAGTATTGGCAGCCTTAGGAAGAGCCCCTTTCTGAAAAAGCTCAAGAACAACATTTTTGAAGTCCTGACCCACCACATTCCAGGCATCCAAGAAGAAACCAGAGGTATAGCCATCAACACCAGGGCTTTTGTTCCTATCAATAGACCTAAGGGCATCCAAAATTTCCTGCACCCTTACTGGTTGCACCAGAGATTCACAATCAGCCAGGGGCAGAGTATCCTGTTGAAATAAATGAGGAGGTAAAGACTGAACAGGAGTAGAGGATCGCAAAAGATTCTGATAATAAGAGATAAACCCCTATGCAACAGCTTTAGTACCAGTACACAAGAGCCCAGTCTGGTCCAAAATACAATCAATATTATTTCTAGCTTTTCTAGCTGCAATGCTAGAGTAAAAAAAACCTAGTACCAAGGTCATTTTGCTGAATATACCGAACTTTAGCTCGTTGTTGAAGAGCTTGTAGCTTAGCCCTCTTCACAGTTAAGTAGTCTTGTATCAATTTGTCTTCCTCTCTAATAAGTGAGACATCCATAGGAGAACTACTAAGCCTAATCTGACAGTCTTTAAGCTTTTGTTTTGCATCAGCCACCCTTTCAGAGAGATTAGTGAAGGAGGTGGTGTGGATGCCTTTCAAACAGCTCCTAAGCCTTTTCAATTTCTGGAAAAGAGAATGAATATGACCACCATAGTAATGAGATGACCAACCATCAGTCACAACATTCTGAAATTGAGGGGAGGAAGCCCAGCAATTCAGATATTTGAAAGAGAAGGGTCTAGGAGTATACAAATCAGAAATAGTTACTAAGCAAGAGGAATGGTCAGAGATCCCTACAGTCAGAAAGGCAGCAGTGGAATTAAGACTGGTAATCCATTGTTGAGAGATTAAAATCCTATCCAATTTTGCCCATCTAAGACCATCACCATGCATATTGTTCCGAGTAAAGTGACAACCCATAGCAGGGTGATCAACCAAAGCACAAGTATCCAAGCATTGACTGAATTCATTCATATCAGCTAGGTTCAAATGAGTGCTACCCAACCTCTCATCCATATTTAACACTATATTAAAATCCCCCAAGCACAACCAAGGCAAGGTAGCTTGAGCAAAAATATCCAAAAGAGCATTCCAAAGGTCTCTCCTATTAGATCTTGCATTATAGGCATAGACAAATGTCACTTTAACCCTTCTTTGAGAAGCAAGGTGGAGTAAGGAACAATGTATATGCTGGGCTGATTTATGAAGAACTGTAAGAGAGATGATATGAGGTTTTCATAAAACCCAAATTCTACCATTATGATGATAATCATTATTATGGATCAGCTGAAATCCAGTAAAAACCTTACTAATTTCCTTGATGGCATTGTTCTTGACATGAGTTTCAATTATGGCACCACAATCCACCCTATGAGCCAGCAAGAATTGGAGAGCTTCTTGCTGCTTTAAGGGGTCATTGAGACTCCTAATGTTCCATGTTGTGAGGATCATGGGATGCATCTGCGTCCCCAGGATCCAACTTAGTAGCCATTTTAACAACACTCTCCAAATCTAAAGATTGATCTTCCCCAGGATCAATGTCAACCACACTGACTAGCTCAGATGAATCTTCAGGGACTGGCTCAATAATATTTTCCTTTTGAAGAAGAGAAAACTTATTAGACAGCTTAGTTGCCACAGTAGATGTGCCTTTAGCAGGAGGAGGGCTTTTATCCTTATGAACTGGACAGTCTGCAGGAGGATTCTCAACCACTACAGCAGGCTTCTGAGGCACAGCAGTCTGAGTTGACTGTTTAGGCCTATAGACAGTCTTGGCTTTAGGTTTACCATTGGGGTTACAACTATCCTTGGTGTGTCCTACTCTTTTACAGGATGTGCAAAAATGGGGAACCCATTCATACTCAACCTTTTGCAGCAGAAAACCACGGTAAGGGGGGTTAATCTTGATAGCCTTAGGTAATTCCTTAGAAAGATCTACATCAACTAAAATTCTGGCAAAGGCAAGCTTACTCTTAGCAGTAGTGTGTTCATCTGCACAGATAGGATTGCCCACTGCACTAGCCACCTTGCTAAGACCAGCTTGAGACCAAAAGCAGGGGTCTAGGTTGGGGAAAAGCACCCAGACAGGAACATGAGTTATAGTGAGTTCATCGACAACAGTAGGACTCCACGGCTTGAAAACCAAAGGAAACCCATTAACATTCCAAGTGTCTGACCGAATTTTCTCCATATCCTCTGCACTAGCAAAGCGGAAGTAGTACCAACCCTTTGCAAAGTACATAATATCAGGAGTAGTGATATGAGTCCAATATTTCGAGACTAGACTCTCAATTTGAACAAGACACGATTGTTTCCCCAAAACAGTACCCACTAGTGTTGTCTGCCAGTACTCAACCTCTTTCATAATATCATCCTCATCAATAGTAACTGAAGAATCCACAACAGGAACATAAGAGAGGTTCATACCTTTCGAAGAACTCTTCAAAACTTGAAAGTAGGTTTTCGAAGTGGAAGCCTCTGCGGTAGGTTTCTTAGTTGTAGATCCCGAAGGAGGTCTAGTTGGGCGTGCTTTATCGGAACCCAGCGCCGCATTAACATAGTCTGCCAACACCGGAATCGTCGGCACCGAAGCTTCAGTTTCATCCTCAATAGTCACAGTGGAAGTGTCCTCAGCAGTAGCAGGGGAGGCACTGCTACCCTAGGCGGCCGGCCCCTGGCCATTATTATAGTTATTAATATTAATATTAGTATTAATAATATTATTATTATTAATAATACTATTATTATTATTATTATTATTATTATTATTATTAGAATTATTATTAGAAGAAGAAGAAGAAGAAAAAGAAGAAGAAGAAAAAAGAAGAAGAAGAAGATTAATAATAATACTAGTAATTATACTAATTTGAATGATTAACTAGGTAGCCACCATGAGCCAAGGTTCACCATCAATCTAATTACGTAAACTAATGGAGCACTGATTTGTTATATTGATGTTTAAAGTCTAGCATTATATCATTCTAATTTGACTGATTAGGTAGTCATCACTCATCACGAAGCACCAACAATCCTAATTTAATTAATTAGATAAATAAAAATTGACAAACCCTAATTTCATCTTTAACAAATAAATAAAATTTGGTTGATTAATTAAAACTCAACAAATAATATTAATAATTGATAACAATTAAATTATTTTATTATTTGATAAATTAGAATCCATCTTGTAAGTTTTAAGTCATTTGAGAAATTAAATTAAGTTTTAGGGAAAAATATTGATTTAAGAGTTCATTTGGTTCAGTTTTAGCTGAAAAGGGTACAAAATAGCGTTATGAAAAATTGTATGTGAAAGACTAAAGTTCGTATATGAAAAAAAAATTAGGTATTAAATAGTAATATTAAAATTAACAATGTTATTAATAATATTATTATTAATTAATATTCATACTCGTATTAATAATAATAATAGTAATAATATTAATTATATTAATATGAATATTATTGATTTTAATAACTATAATATGATTATGATTATTATTATTATTATAAAAATAAAAAATAATAATAATAATAATAATAATAATAATAATAATAATAATAATAATAATAATAATAATAATAATAATAATAATAATAATAATAATAATAATAATAATAATAATAATAATAATAATAATAATAATAATAATAATAATAATAATAATAATAATAATAACAACAACAATAACAATAATAATAATAATAATAATAAATAAAAATAATAAAAATAATAAAAATAATAATAAAAAAAAAATTAATATTAATAAAACTATTAAGTTTAAGATTCGCAAAATTGAAATTGGCTGAAGTGAGCTGAGCTGAACTGAATGGAGCTGAGTTGAGCTGAACTGAATAGAGCTGAACTAAACTAAATAGAGCTGAGTTGAACTGAATTGAACTAAATAGAGCTGAGCTGAACTGAAATGAGTTGAAAATAAGCCAAAAAGAACATGGTCTTAATGATTTTAGTCTGGCATTATAGAGACAACTGGGCCGTAACGGGTGTAATAGTAAACCCCAGTTACTATGTGGAATCATCCTTAACAATTCATAGAAAGACAACTGGGCCAGTTAAACAAAAAGCCCAACTGATTCGTCTCTACTTATACCAACCAAGGCTACCCCGCAATAAGTTTTGTACAAATTGCATCAGACCAACTTTTGGGGAGGTGGGACGAAAATAAATATCCCAAATTTATGAGGTGTAATTTACTTTGTCTCTATCAGCCTTAACAGTGTGTTTTGGTTTTGTCATTGAGATTAAGGAATAGTGGAATAGAGTACATATATTTTAAGAAATGAAGAAAATGAAAAAATAATGTGTCCATGAGAAGATAAAAAAACGTTTAAATAAGTGAAACGAACATGTAAGAAAATAATAAATACATGCAAATAAGGAATGGGAAAGCAACAATTAGAACATATGGTAATAAGTTCATTTCCCACTATAATTAGAGAAATGATCGTTCATTTCTCGCTATGTCACCTATGTGTATATAAGTTTTTGTATTTAAAAGATCAGCTAGTCTGACGGATATATCCGTCTATAGCTAAAGACGGGTCAAATAGCTTGAAAGTGGTGATATTTTTGGCCCCAGCCACCCCACTTGTTGCTTGTCCTATTAGAAATAAGGTATTGTATTTGGCTCGTTTTTAGTTATAGACGGATATGTGCCGTTTATAATGAGATTTTGTGTTAAAAGATAACCAATTAATTTCTCGAGGTATCATAAGTTAAAATATTTCTCTTCTAGCTAAATTAAAGAAAAAAGTTGAATCTTATGTTTGATATGCTAATACAACTAATACGATTAGTAGGTAAACATGTACTCCTTCTGTCCTGATTATTTATTATCCTTTTTCATATTGGGTGTCTCAGTGAGTTATTGTCCTTTCTATTTTAAGAATGAACTTGATGAACAATTTGATTATTCACACTCAATTTGTTCCATTATCACTTAGTAATTGGCTCATTCATCTTTCCTTGGTCTTTGTGCTAAAACCAAAGGACAACGATCGCCGAGAATACCAAAGATTAACAACCTACTTCTCTCTCAAAAAAACTCTCTCTAAAAACCCTAGCCTCCATCAATTATACGGGGGCTCCCATTGATCATCAATCGATGGTAAGCCCCAAAATTGCTTTATTTTTCAACCAATAGTATGCAAATCTATCTTCTATTCAATAATAGTCTCCCTTTTAGTGAGATATGTTTTTCCGTCCTTTATTTCGGGGGTTTTCCATTTATTCGTGGGTTTAGTCTCATCAGTAATATAGTCAATAATAGTTCGTTGATGGTTCGTAGCGTGTTCTTTCAAAGGGTGCAAGTGATTTGTGAATGATCTTTGGAACCAATCAGAGGTAACCCCTCAAAAGCTACATGAAGATAGCGATAATAGGACGAGCCGAATTGTCAGATCATGTTTTGAGATCCCTAGTTTATAAGAAAAATAGTTTTCTTTGGCTTCTATTAGATTGATTTTCGATTATTCATATCCTTTGTAAGTGTCGTATTACGTTCAATTAATGAAATGTTCTTTTCTTTCAAAAAAAAAAAACAAAGGACAACTATAACACCCCCATTTATTTAGGAGCCTTTAGCAAGACATTCCCAAATAAATAGGACTGTTACCATCTCGATTTCCCGAGATAGTGAATAACAAAGTACAACAAACCAAAGTACTTTAAATAAAAATTTAGCTATTACATGTTTATTACAACTTAACCAAAATAAAACTTAATATAAATTAAGGTACAACTCGCATCGGAAAATAAATAAGTGATTAAACAATCTATGTGGTCTAGACTTTTAGGTAGACTGGCCAAGTTTTCACGCATTCCCATAAGCTCCCAAGTCAGCTAATCTTTAGTGTAATACTACGGTTTTCTATGTCTTTGGGTACTCTATCGAGTGGGGCTTACTCTGTCGAGTAAGTAAGTTGTTTTACGAAACAGTGTTCTGTCTGATGGGTACTCGATCGAGTAAGTGTGGCACTCGATCGAGTAAGGGTCACTCGATCGAGTAAGTGACTTACTCGATCGAGTAAGTGCGTATTACGGGTTGTTTTAGCCGGGTTTTGTTAATAACGCGAGATTAATATAAAAGGCTTCCGTCATTATTCTTAATCATTTTATTTCTAAAACCTAAGTGAGGAGAAAAGGAGTTACGTAGTTTGTTTGTCACCGCATCATTAGAAAATCCCGGAGCTAGAGGTGTTGGATTTCATCGTTCTTTACACCGTTGTGATCCTTGTGTCGAGGGTAAGTTTTACATATAACTTTTATACTGTTTTGTTAAAGTTGGTTAAATCCTAATTGGGTGATTTGGGGGTTTTGGGGAGTATTGTTGATGTTAGATTGTGATTGTATGATTGTATGTTTGATAAGAAGTAATTTTATTGAAGGACGATGTTGATTAGCTGATTGTGACGATCTTGGTGATTGTTGTTCCAGGTAGGGTTTCCCTACTCAGTATTAATTACATGATGTGTTTTGTGGTTTCGTTGTGATTATTGTTAAAGTATATTGTTGGTGGTTGTGACGGTTGTTGATTAATATCGTTGATTGTTGTTATATCTTGTCTGTAATCTTCGGGGTGCGTCCCTGGCTGAGTGGAGTCACTTGCAGGAGTGGCTTCACGCCCTTGATTCGCCTTCTGTGGAACCCACCACAGAAGAGATGTGCACACTAATGAACATAGGTTTATCGCTCGATGGAGATGAGCGGGGCTTAGGTGGGAACGACTGCGGTCCCCCACTGGCGGCGAGGAGTATCTGTTGCGATGGGTACTCTGGAAGGGCTACACACTTTGGTGTGTAGTCAGATATGTGGAGATAGGGTGGAGTTGTGGAGATTGGGATGTGTTGTTTGAGTTGTTTATAATATGGTTTCATTGCAGTTGTTGTTTTTATGTAATTAGTACTGACCCCGTTTAAATGTTTTAAAAACTGTGGTGATCCATTCGAGGGTGGTGAGCAGTTGTTTGACAGGTATATCTTTGATACGCGAGGGATCTAGCTGGGGATGGAGTCATCACATATCAGAGTCTTTAGTCTTCCGCTGTGTTTGTTAAGACAGTTTCATTTAGTTGGTTTTGTAGGGTAATATCCGTATAAAACCCTTTCTTTATAGGATTATAACGCAAATTTTATATGCAATTTATTGTCATAAACGAAAAACAATAATGAAACGATAAAGATAAGAATTAACCTTCGGTCCTAGTGCAAATTGGCAATGAGAGATCAAAGTAGATCTCCTCCTAAACGATGCACCCAAGATTGTCCGAGAAATGCCCTTGTGCTAGAATGAATCCTCTAATTGCCTTGCAATATTGAGAGGATTGTTTTGTGAGTTTTCGTTGGATGAGAGATCCGAATTTTGAGAGGCAATTTTCTCAAAACCCTAATATTTTCTCAAATGAATTAGCATTAGGTTAACAAGAGAATGAGCTTCTCCTTTTGTCTATGCCATTCGGCCAAACCGAGTGAAGGAGAGGGAAATGGGCTTTTCCATTTCCTCTTTATTTTAACTCGCGGTCCGACATGCAATTTTACTAAATGTATATGACACGGTCTAATTATAAACTGTCATCGGTTATCGGATATTAAAGCATCAACTAATTACACGGATTAGTTGAATTATTAATACGTGTCCGACAAAGACAATATCGTATAATTAATTTATCCAATATACATTAATCAAATATAAATCGCTTATATTTAATTTTACGAATTAACTGCTTAATCCGCCTTAGCCATTATTATTTAATCCGTATTAAATAAAATATCTCAACATCACATTTTGACTAATTATTAGTCAAATAACTCAGACTAACTGGTTAGTCAAAATTGGCATCTACATGACTGTATTTTCATACCGTCACATCTCTCAAACGTATCCTATAGGTGTGACTTTTAGGGACCAGTTGATCACCGCCATCTGTATGACAATAACGTCAAACTTATCTAGCAAGCCAACCGTTATTGATAAACGTGGACCAACGGATTATGATACAAAAGTATACCCTTTGATCCTTTTAGAGATTTATAAGTCCTTGCACTAATCGTAAAGGACACCACCCCAACAAGCTCCCACTTGTCCGTACAAGTGTATGTGCAATGACGTTATCCGCACTAACTGGAGGACACCACCTCCAACAAACTCCCACTTGTCCGTACAAGTGTATGTGCGATAACCGATTCTCATATTCATTTAAAATTTCTCCCACTCAATGTAAAACAATTTGCAGATCCGGATCCACAAAGGTCGTATTTTACAATCGATTTGTATCTAGAGTGGTTTCCCCGACTAGAGAGTAACTTAACCGATAAAACGAATCCGTATCCGAGCATGGCCATGCATTTCGATTCTGACTCCTCGAGTGGCCCCGAGAAATGTCGAGTACGATAAAGGTGAATATCTCCTTCAACTCGAACTCCTTCCGATCTAAGCACAAATGAAATGACCTGAAACAATCTACTTGGCCCCTGTTACGGATGACCGTGAGAAAGAAACCAAAGCCACCCAAAATCTGCCTTAGTCTCAAGAGACAGTCGATAGTCAAAAGAATCGACTCTTAGGATCACTATGGAGGTCCTATCCACGACCGGGCACCTAATGTTGTAAAACATTTAGGACTCCACGTTGATGTCACAATTGTGTCCTACGAGATATCCGTATAAATCGCCTCTGTGATTGGTCGGTCAACCTGTTGACTTATGGCTCGTTGAACCCACCATCAACCAACGTCACAAAATAATTACCTTGAGTTATCAGCTCACGTGGGTAATTAAGGACCAAAAATATAATGCTTGTTCGATTCACTTTGTGGTGTTCAAAATTTGTCGTACAAATCCACATGAAAAACAAAATATATATAAAATATCAAAACGATGATGTCGTATAGAGTACAAAAGAGGATGAATCTAATCCATAAAAGAGTACTACAACTTAGGAACACGTTTAATTCCCATGGAATTAACGTGCCCTTCATGCTTATCTTGTCGTAATGGTTTAGTGAGAGGATCCGCTATGTTATCATCTGTAGCAATCTTTTCTATCACTACTTCCTTTTGCTCCACGTAATCTCCGATTAGATGAGCTTTCCGTTGTACATGTCTAGACTTGTTGCTAGACTTTGGCTCCTTAGCTTGGAAGATGGCACCTCTATTGTCGCAATAGATGGTGATCGGGTCATTCGAACTAGGCACTATCGATAGTCCATGTAAGAATTGACGCATCCATATCGCTTCCTTTGTAGCTTCGCACGCGGCATAGTACTCGGACTCGGTCGTAGAATCTGCTTTATGCTTTGTTTGGAACTCTTCCACCGATCGCAGCGCCATTAAGAGTAAAAACGAATCCGGTCGAGATTTCGAGTCATCTCGATCCGTTTGGAAGCTAGCATCTGCGTAACCGGTTGCGCATAGCTTTTGATCGCCTCCATAAGTCAATGCCCAATCTTTAGTCCTCCGTAGGTACTTAAGAATGTTAATAATAATAATAATAATAATAATAATAATAATAATAATAATAATAATAATAATAATAATAATAATAATAATAATAATAATAATAATAATAATAATCAAAATAATAATAATAATAATAATAATAATAATAATAATAATAATAATAATAATAATAATAATAATAATAATAATAATAATAATAATAATAATAATAATAATAATAATAATAATAATAATAATAATAATAATAATAATAATAATGATAATATTCCTAGAGCGAGTCTGAGGTATCCAACGAATATGATATGAATAGACCAACAACCAACGCATAATCCAATGATATATAAACCACATATGATAATTCATCCAATGGCAATTAACAACACAATTCCACAATTATTCTTATCAATTAATTAGTAAGACAAGTTGAGTAGTTATCCTACCTCATCAGCAAATACCAATAACGCAATCCGAATAGAAATCCGATTAACAAAGCTTCTCACAACTCCGTCACCTTGAGACAAGTAATAATTATAATTAGGGCAAATTAATAACTTATATCCACTATAATACACTTTTTCAAATTTTATACCTAGAATAATTTTTCTTCAAAACTCATACCAAAAATCTCTATTATTTTCATACATGATACCAAATATCTAAAATTGACCATTTTACCCTTATTATTAGCCTGTCACTATTAACTACCCATTCCCACCCACAATGGCCCCCTTTCCCACCAGAATAGATTTCATATTTACATATCAACGAGCTCCTCTCCCAATGACATTGCCACCAGTTCCGACATCACTGCACCACCACCACCATATCAAATACCACCATATCCCACCCTCCACCACCATTTTCATCCTCTTATCACGACTCCACCGCCACTAAAACCAACACTGTCTTCTATTCACCATAACACCACCACTACCAATCACCACCTCCGTCAACTAGAACCACCATCAACCATATCACCCGAAACCCGAGTTTACGTACAAAACCAACTAAATTAAAACTGGGAAATTTTTTGAAGAGGAGGATGGATTAACTTTCAATATAATGGTCACCAAATTGACACATCACAATTTTCATACAAAACTAATAAACATCTCCACTTGGTCTAGGGATACATGATTGTAATCGTCTCCAAATGAGAAATTGATTGCGATAAAGGTGAATTGGTGATTGGAGTGGAAGCAAGTGTCTTTTGAGGTGGAGAGAGAGAGAAAAACATTATCATCTTCGATAAAACTACGAAAATATAATTGCGGTGAAGCTAGGAGAATTAGGGATTCGAGATGTTGAACAGTAGTGGTGCTCTATAGTGGTGGTATGCAGGGTCTGAGTGAGTGCTAGTGTTGATGACATGGCAGGGCAGTAGGCTCGGCGATGAATGTTATGAGGTCGTGTTTTTTGTAGGCGATAGGTTGGAAGTGACAATTGGTGGTGATAGAGGCGGCGAGACTAGTGGGGGACAGACTATTTGAAGTTGATGTGGGGTAGTTTTGGTGAGGAAAGGGGTTAATGAGGTTGGGAATGAGTAATAATGGTTAATAGAAAGGGTAAAATGGTCAAATTTCAGAGATTAGGTATCAAGCCTGAAAGAAATAAGGATTTTTGGTATAAGTTTTGAAAGAAAATTATTCTAGGTATAAAATTTGAAAAGACGTATTATAATAGGTATAAGTTATCAATTTAGCCTTATAATTACTAATTATTCTAATTACATGAAATATAAACAATTGAACTAATTTTGTATCTTACTAATTCATTAATTATAATAATTATATTATTACATAAATTAGCAATATATGTATTATTAATAATTAATAAACTAATTAATTAGTCCTCTTAAATCCACCATTAACAATTTTATTGTATAAGTCCATACTATAAACCTACTTATCACTCATGATCATCATTCATCAAACACCCCCCATAACACGATTTGAACCGTGTTCTACCCACAAACATGTCCCCCTCTACACCATTACACACGGCAACCACCAACAGCCCGACGCCACCGTGAACCACCACTACACCAACCACCCAGCCACGCACCAACAACCAGCATCAACACCCTACACGGCTGCCCTACTCACGCCTAGCAACAACAACAACAAACACCACCAACACCGAAAACCCGACTTATACCAACGTTTTAACTACTACCACTTACGACCACCACAACTAGCACAGACAGCCACCGCTACTGACCACCAGCTCTACCGTCTGCCACCACCACCTCCTGCCCATCCATGGCCCAAACACCCGCTCCCTCACCACACACGACCTCCTAAACTACGCCCCAGCTACTACTCCACGACGCCAACAACAACATCAACTACAACTTATATACTCGGTTTAACCACCAAGTAACCACCACCATCAGCCAACCCATCCACCATGAACCACCAGCCAAAGGTCGTGGTCAATTCAGTCAAGGTGTGGGTTTATAATCCCTTATATGTACACAGTTTCAAACTACAACAGCAACTAACACAACAGCCGGTCAAACCACCGCATAAACCACCACCCTCGATGTAATACCCGACATTTGTGGGACCCGTACTTAGACCTTGGGACGCGTGAGAGGAAGGAAAGGATAGCCTTACACTAGACCGAGCCTAGACCGTGTGATGTTGCAGCTGATCGAGTGGGTTTACTCGGTCAAGTGAATAGTACACTTGACCGAGCGAGTCGACTCAACCGAGTGAGTCCACTCGACCGAGTGGACTCGGCACTCGGTCGAGTGCCGCTGTTTTCAGAATACGGGATTTACCCCCTTTCTCCCCTAACCCCAAAATCATTTCCACCTTCCTCTTTCTTATCTCTCCAAACTCATTCCCCTCTCTCTCTCTAAAATGCTTTCAATGCTCTTCTTTTGGCATTCAAGTTTGGATTAATGGTGGAACATGCCTCCTATGTCCCGATCTACCTTTGTAAGTAGAAATCTCACCCTTTCCTCTTTGTCTTATTAGTAAATTCGAGTTAGGGTTTATTAAGAGAGATTAATTAGTATTTAGTTATGTAAAATGAATAGTTAGTAACTAATAATGAGGTATTTTATGTTGTAATTTAGTATAGAGTGAATTATGATAGTTATTACATGGTTTATGTAGGATGAGACGGTTTTATGAGATGGATACTTGGCGATTTCGATTAGCTTGAGGATTATGCTTAAAGGTAGGTTATCCTACTCGGTTTCAATGTTGTATAAGCATGTTTGTATGTCTTGCTTTGTCATATGCATTCATAAATTGGTTAGTATGTCATGTGGGTATTAGAAAGGTTGTTATTCATAACATGTGGGATGGAATTCATGAATTGGTCATATGCTTAATGTGGCTCTTCCATTTTCTATGTATAGTTGTGAGTGAATTGTGTGTGTTGGATATCTTTGGTGGTGGTACTTGATCGTTGAGGAGACGGTTGGGAAACCGTCTTGCGCTCGGGTCGCCCCTTGGAGCTTCCCACTCCAAGGGGAATGTGCACATTAATGGCTTGAGTACGGAGGGACGCGTGTGGTTGAGACACGACGTCTGGCAGGGGATCCGGTTGGCTTCCGGACCCGGTACGTCTGGGCGTGTCCCGATACCTAGTGTAGTGATCGGTATGCCTGGGCGTGTCCCGGTACCGGAGTAGAGAATGAGGGTATGTCTGGGCGTGTCCCGGTACCGGTATGATGTTGATTTATTCGTGTCTCATTCACATAATCAACATGTTGCTTATTTCCTTATTATGTCATGTCTTGAATTTATCATTGAAACTGACGTTTGTTGTGTCCGTGTAAATGTCACTTATTTCCGGGGTGGCTTGTATCGATCCATATGATATTTCCGATCATATGGGGAGCAGTTGTTTACAGGTTAGCTTTGGTAGCATGCGGGAGAAGCATTGTTGTCAGAATCGCGATTCGATCCAACGATTCTACGATTTTACGATCCAAAAATGCTTGACCGATCCTGGATCCTACGATTCTATCATAGTTGTATAACCTTACGATCCTATTAATTTCAAAATTTCTAGAGATGTGATCATAATACGATCCTACTATTTTACGATCATACAATCCGATTCCATAATAAATAAAAATTAATTTATATTTTTATATAATTACACCGTAAAACCCAATTTTCGTGTAAGTTGTTCATACAATGATACTAAAATCATTAATTACCAATATTTATGAATAAATATTCATAAATAAGTGTTTTGATTTTCAATTATATGTTTTTACCAAATAAAAAATTATATTTAGTGAGTTTGTAGAATCTTGCGATTCTACGATCCGATTCTACCGATTCGATCCTACCCTCCCCATCGATCCAATGTAGAATCTCGATCCTGACAACATCGGGGAGAAGGGACGAGGTTTGATGATCTCCGAGTCGGACATGATTAATAGATTAGCTTAGGGGTCATGACTTGTAATCTTTCATTGTTCATTTATTCGTTGTAAACCATTAAACATGCTACTTATAAATTGTTCTTGGATTGTATCTCCGTTTTCACTACCTCGGGAAACCGAGACGGTAACGCCCCAATTATCTTGGTCGGGTAGTTGGGGTGTTACACTCGACAACCTACAGCCACCCACGGTGGTCGACTAACCACCTTAAGTTGTCCCAACCCAGGTCCAGGTCCAAACCAGTCACGAAAAGGGTTAAAATCCGTATAAACACATACTGCATATCCCTTTCGACCACCCTCGAAAACATCAGCAAACCACCCCCTTCCCGTCAGTCAACGGTTGCCCAACATGTGTCCGGTCACTCCCTGGTGTCCCACGGTCATGGTGACGGTCTTAGTTCGTCAAACGGTGGTCTAGTTTACGAGTTATAACAATTACAAAATCAATACATTAAATTATAAGACGGTCTTACCTTGAGACGATAATAAAAGCTAAATTCTTCCTTCTTTATGCCCTAGATCTCCCTCTATGTGTAAAATATGTGAATAAAACCTATTATGTAGGTCATGCCATGCTTTTATACTAGTAAAAAGTCGTCTTTAGGAAAGTTATTAGGAAATTACTAATTATCATAAGTATAATAATAATAATAATAATATTATTATTATGAATATTATTATTATTATTATAACATAAGTATCGTTTATTATTATTATATGAATTATCGTATATTATTATTATTCAATTGTCATACTGACTCATTATTATGTTATTTATTATTTTATCCCTTTATTATATCATTCCGTCTTATTCACAATTATTAATTATAAACGTCATAATTAATTATTAAAAATGCTCGAAACGTAAATATGAATTTCATCATATTACGTGTATTACAACAACAATTGATCGGGACGGAGGGAGTAACTTTTACATCGCTTAAACAATAATGTTACTCTCTCCGTCCGGTTCATAGTTAGCTATTACTTCTGGCACAAAGATTAAAGAAAAAAGATGAGTGGATTGGAACCACACAAATCACATCACTATTCAATAATAAACCTCAAAATGGAGATAAATAACTATTGATAAGAAGTATTAACTTAACTAATAGAAAAAAATCATAGAGACAATTTTTTAACAAAAACTTAAATATATACACAAACATTAACTACAATTTATATCACATATTATACTCTCTCCAATTTCATTTATTGTTCCCCCTTTTTTTTGGCATAAGAAATAAAGGAATCAATTTGGACCACATAATACACATGACCCCACATCAAATTGATTTTGGACCAAACAAAGTTGTTCAAAAAAAGGAAAGAGGGAACAATAAGGAAAATGGATAGAAAGGGAAAGAGGAATAATAAATGTAATTGGAGGGAGTATCATTTATTTATAAGATGTATTTAACTCTAATATATTTAGTGTAACAACTAACAAATAATTAATTATAACTATTAGTGGAAATTGAGAAAAAGGATTGTACATCGTATGTACTACATCATACTTAATCACTTTTTGAGTTTTTGTGTAATTTTTTCGAGTACTATAAAGTTTATAAATTACATTTTAGTTTTATGATGTCAAAAATCAAATTTTGTTGAACTTATATGTTATCTTTTTGAGTTATAATGTAACTTTTTTAGATTAAAGTTTAAGTAAATAAACTCAAAAACTTTATAATAAAACTCAAAAAATTTAGATTAAAACTCAAAAACTTTATCTTAATGCTCAAAAACTATACCATCTGATGTACTATATCAGATGTATAATCCACTTATTGGTGGAAATTACTCCCTCCATTCAACTCCACTTTACAACTTTCTTTTATCACGTTTGCCAACACAGCTTTTACACGAAAAATATCATTAGCTGCGTATTTCCAAAAATTATAAAAATTAAATATTTTTAATGTACTCTTAAAGACGAATCAAATAAGATCCCACATGAATATATTTTCACTTATTTATCGAGAGAAAATTGAAGTTGAATGTCCGCTTATGAATAGTGCGCAAAATAGAAAATTGTAAAGTGGAGTTGAATGGAGGGAGTAGGTGAAATGATCCATTAATTAATTAGGGATATGCTAAATCCCGCACACAATTTTGCTTAATCCAACACATTTTCCCGTCTTATTCCAACTTTACCCCTCCCACTTTTCACACACAATTAGAGAGAGAAATTAGAAGGAAACAAAAAAAGCAAACAAAACTCAAAAACAACTCGGCATTCAGTCCACCAACCGCCCAATCACTACCACCCTCCCGGCAACGATCACCCCGGCCTCCCCAGCGCCGACCACCACCTACATCGGCGAACTTGTATTCATCATCGCAACCACCGCTAGTAACCCTCAAAGAGTCACCGCAATACTCCTCTTAAACATCCACCGCAACAAGAACAAGTGACTACTCACTGTGCTTTCCCCATAACGTCGATCCTTCTCCGACCACCCTACCCCGACCAATTCGACAGCCAACAACCACTCGTTTAACAGCCCAAAATCCAAACCCTAATTATAAAATTCCATCTTTTAAGAAAAAAACAGCCATTTCAATCGATTAAACGATGTGTGTTAATAGATTTGTTGATAAAACGTTCAAATTACTTGTGATTTGTCCAAATTAAAATCCATAATTGTCTAACTGGTTAGGTTTTGGGGAGGAAAGGGAGAGAATTTTTTTAATTTGTTTTCAAGATGAAGGAAGGGTAGGATTGGAAAATTGAGGTAAATTGTGCGGGATTTAGCAAAACTACGTGCGGGATTTAGCAAATACGATTAATTATAACAATTATTATTAATTAATTACTCCTTCCGTCCCGATCATTTGTTGTTCTTTTCCATATTTGGGTGTCTCAATCATTTGTTGTCCTTTCTATTTTAGGAATGAACTTGATGAGTAATTTGGTCATTCTCATTCAATTTGTTCCACTTGTCATTTAGTTATTGGCTATTTCCTCTTTCCTTGGTCTTTATGCCAAAACCAAAGGACAGCAATTGACCAGGACGGAAGGAGTATTAATTATTAATTATTATTAATTTCCACCATCTTAATAGGTGAGTCAAATCATCTCTCATTTCATTTTCTTACAACCCGCACGTACTTAGCAACAACTTCCTCATCGATCAACTTAATAACAACAACAACAACAACAACAAACCAACCTTCCTTCTCAAAACTCCAAGCTCATCTCAATCTTCATCCATGGCTTCCGACTCTTCCGAACAGCAACAACAACAACAATCCTCACTTAACAACGACGATCCTTCTTATACAGATAAACCTTCTCAAAACGACGTCGTTATCATCCACAAGACTAAAACTATTCAGTTCTTCGGTCGTTCTTGTCCTATCGTTCTTCAAAATGATAATGGCCCTTGCCCTCTCCTCGCCATTTGTATGTTTCATTCTTCTCTTTTCATGTTTATTTTTGAATTATAACTTCGATTTGTAAAATGTAAATGATGTGATTTTGTCGAGGTGTTAACCTAATTTTGATTTAATTTGTTCGATTTGAATGTTAGATTGTTTAGTTTTGTTTGATTTCATTGCGTTACGTAGAGCGATTTTAGTTGCGGTTTGTTTGATGTGATTTTGTTCTAGCGCGTTGATCTTGAATCAATTGCGTTAAATCTTGGAAGTTGCATCGTGAAGTATTGATTAATGAGGCGATTTTGGATGATCACTGTGTTGATTATTGTGTTTTGATAACGTGATTATGCGAATTCGTATGCAAATTGAGTTGCTGGAAGAGTATTTTTTGACAATTTGTGGAACGACATTTATCATATGGCGGATTTGAGAAATTAGGATTTTATTTTTGAGCATTGTGAACCGGAAATGTGTTGGTTTGTAAATGCACAATTCGCTAGTAAATACTGATTTCTAATGGAGGTTGTGTATAATTAAGGATACGTTTAGATGCGGTTTGCGAAGAGCTGTTATAAAGAAGTTTGAAATTTGGAACAAGTGCATCAGAATTGCGAAGCGTACATGAGCTGTTATAAAGAAGTTCGAAATTTGGAACAAGTGCATCAGAATTGCGAACCGTACATGACTGAGCACTGTCATTATGGTCCACTATCAAGTTAGTAAAGGTTTTTAGAATTCGTTTGGGTTGCTTTTTGAACAGGTTCAGTTTTGTAACCTGTTATCCGGGAGATGAATTTAAGAAAATTCGTGGAACTAACTGCACCTAGTGTGACGTGTCAAACGTGTATCGATCGAAGAAACAAATGTATGGATATAAAGTTTCCACTTTGGCTTGCTGATTTTGGATTTTTATAGTAATGCCTGATTACTTGTATCATAACGATCTTCTGCAACAAGATTTTGTTCAAAGATACAAGTGCATGGCATGTTATGATAAGTACTTGAAGTGTTCACTGTTAAGAATTAGAGAACAAGCTATTGTTTTTCCTTATTGTATCTTTGTGTCCATTTGTTTCCTTTTCCGATAGAGCCAAAGACTTATTGTTCTTTGGTTTAGGATTATGATGGAATAGAACAAAATGGCTTGCTAAATTGGTTGCGCTTCTTTTAGTTGTGACGAAAAACAGTCATTCAATGTAACTCTGACACAATTTTCATTTTGAGTAATTTGGAAATAGCCTCTTTGTGTTGTAAACATAGGGGTAAGGTTGTGTACATCTGACCTCCTTGAAATTTGTGAGACCCCTTGAGGCACTTGGGTAATATTGTTGTTGTTCTTCTTCATCTTTATGTCTTTTTGCAGGTAACGTGCTTTTGTTGAGGAATCAGTTGAACCTGAATGCTGATATAACTGAAGTATCTCAAGAGAAGCTACTTTCGTTGGTTGCTGAACGACTGATTGATTCAAATAGTAATGTGAATGTAAATGCTTTTCCATCGCCTTTTTGTCGGATTTATATAGCTTGTCATAGTAAATATGCCGATAACATATCTTAATGGGATGCAGAATAAAGACGCAGAGTATGTCGAAAATCAACAGCAAAACATTGCTGATGCTATTGATTTGCTTCCTCGACTTACAACTGGAATTGATGTAAATACAAAATTTTGTAGGTATGGCCCTGATTTTATGTTTTTATAGGTGTAGTTATCCATTATTTTTGGTCGACTGCCTTCTTTTCCCAAGATTTCTAATTGATTTGATTTTCTTGCATTTTATAGGATTAATGATTTTGAGTTTACTCCAGAGTGCGCAATATTTGACCTTCTGGACATCCCATTGTATCATGGTTGGTTAGTTGATCCTCAGGTATGCATTCACTGCTTCTGTATAGACAATTCCTGATTCTATTTTGGTTGTTAATCTTGATACGCGAATGATCAGTCAAAGTGGTGAAATATTTGTTGGTATTCTTAATGAGTAATAAAAACCGCCACTTTTTGTTTTAACCTTTTAAGAGTAAGGTTGTATACAAGCGGCCATTTTTGAAGATAGAAGAACATGAATTGTTTTCGCTTGTCCCATCTCATTTGAATTTGCATTCAAGGAACTCCTTTCTATCTTGATAATTCTACTATGAAAGCGAAATTGTGGTTCATAGGCTACCTTTGGCACTTGTTAGGTTCAGTGGCCTGAATGTTCTCTTTCATCCTACCCTCGTAAGTTCAAGTTGGCCATCTCTTACATTAGTCATGGTCAAGCATTAAGTTTTGTTTGCTATGACCTTTTTTTATGACATTTATGTAAGAGAATGAGAAGAAATCAAAACTGAATACTCAAATTTGTATTTCGCTTTTCTTTACTGCTTCCCCAGTCCAAGCACCTCATCTTTTTATTTTTTCCTGGTCATTGTTCATTTTTTCCCCACATATTGTGCTACCGAAAGCTACTATTGAGTATCTAGTACTTCGCCAAACTTACCTTTCTATGACTGCTGGGGGTTTTAGAAAGAATATTTGTCTTGCATTATAGTCCTATCTTCTTGTTTGTAAGATGTGATTTTGTTCTGGATTATTGGTGATCCTTGGTTTAGTCTTCCATGTACTGGATATTAATTCTTGTTTGACTCTCTCTATTTGATACAATGTCATAATGCAGCATGGTCCTGGTTTTTTCTTGCTGCTAAATTTTTCCTCGCCCTTTTTTGTCGTGATGGTCTGATCTATATGTGCACGTGTGCCAGGATCATGATACTTCTCAAGCAATTGGTTCAAAATCGTATAATACTATCATGAGTGATCTTGTTTCACTGGAGGCACGTAAAATGGAGAGTGAGGGAAAGGATAAAGTGGATGATGATTGCATTGATTTTGCAGCTGCTACTACTGCAACTTTAGGCGTTCCGTCACCTAGCCTTTCGCGGGCTAAATCTTTAGACGATTCTCCTCGTTCTACTGCAGATCCGCACAGTCCTAGAAAAGGAGACATTGAAGAAGAGGAAGAGCTTTTGAGAGTGTTGCGGATATCCGAGAATGAAATACCCAATAATGTTGCTTCAACTTCTACAGAAAATGTCTCTCTGCTTGCTGGTGAGAATTTGAATGTGATAAAGTCCACATCGGCCGACGATGTTAATGTGAGCAAAGAACACGATCACGATGAAACCTCCAATCTAAAGCCTTCTGATAGTTCAGTGAACAGTGCCTCCGTAGAAGATCATGATGCCACTCTCACCGTGAGAGATAATCAGGAAAGACTTAACGATCAGTTGGTTAGCGTTCAGCCTTTTGAAGGTTCTTCGTCTAATGATTTGCCTACCTGCCCTCTCGATGTTCAAATTTCCCAAGAAGCTGCAGCCTCATTGCCTCCCATTGAACCCAAAGTGCCTTCTCAAAACATTGAAAACCTGTCTAGTTCTGTACAAGATTTTGCTGAAGAGTTACATAAACAAAATGGAGGAGAAAATGGGGCTCCAGTTGAAGGTTCTGCTGGTTCCGAGTCATCTAGTGTTAAAACACAGAGCATTGAGGCAGTTGAATCATTTACGCCGAGTCTTGATGGCAGCGAACCCATATATGAAGGAGAGGAGTGTATACTGGATGCATCCAGATCAATCTGCGAAGATCGAGAACCTGTCTATGAAGGTGAGGTGGTTTTAGCTGAGCAAGCTGATAAAGGCACTGCCGATGCTTTTGATGGATCCCCAAAAGATGCAGTGACGCTGAGACAGGGTATATCACTCAAGACTTGCAAACTTATTGTATATTTCTGTGCTGTATAACTATAATTTTACTTTTGCTACCTGCATCTTGTACTCACATTTTCTCCAATCTCAGGGGATCTCATCAGCAACTTTTTGAAAAGCAATGCGAGTCAGTTGACATTTTACGGGTTTGCTTCCGGCTTCTGCTGCTTTATAATATAAGTTCCTGCGGTTAAACAACTGGCGCTTATGATGTCTTTCTTTTTGTGCAGTCTATTTAGCTTGCAAGAAGGACTCAAAGAGCGCGAGCTTTGTGTTTTCTTTCGAAATAACCACTTCAGCACAATGTTCAAGGTAGATCTTAGTTGCGCTCTTTATTGCGGTTTGTAATGGTTTATACTTTTAAGTTTGTGTTAAGAATCTGTTGCTCTTCAATATGACAGTTTGAAGGCGAACTTTATCTCTTAGCTACAGATCAAGGATACATGAATCAGCCGGATCTAGTGTGGGAAAAGTTGAATGAGGTGAGAATGCTTATAGTTTCTGATGTTCTCAGCAATTAAGCTAATGATGAAGGCCTAATTTTCTTGCTAATGACAATCCTTGTGGTCTATTTCAATGCCTCTCATAGAACGTTTCAATAATCCGAGCCATGGAAGGTTTTCTTTCTCGTTGTCCTGGTTTTTGTGCTTCGTGGTTGGTAACTGTTCTTTCTGGGGAGGGTGGGCGGGGACTTGGGGCATGGCTTTGTTTTGAACTTTTGCTATGTTGTTCAAACGTGATTGCTACTGCTGCTGTATTATCCATATTTTCCCTTTTTGTCCTCAATTGTCTTATACTCCCTCCTGTCCCGGTCATTTGTTTACCTTTGGTTTTGGCACAAAGACCAAGGAGAGGGGAGGGGGACTATTTGTAGGTGATGTTATTGAATGACGTGGACAATGAGACACCCATAAATGAAATAGGTAAACAAATGACCGGGACGGAGGGAGGATAATTTTAGGCTGTAATAATAGTTACAATGTTGCCTTAAAAACGTGAGGTATGTATTGAGAACAATATATCTACTTAATTATTAGTTAAGGATGACGTACATACATTTGGACCTCTCCTGACTTTGCAAATAACGGGATATCTACTGGATCAAGATGTTTTGTTATGCTTCCTCAGTAGTTCCTATACTCTTTTGTAGCCAAAGTCACTTGGATTATACCAGTGGAAGACAACAAATATTCTTTAAAACTACATTTTTGCTAAGTTTGTATATAGTCGTGTATGTTATCGTCCCAATCTACCAATCCCCCTTTTCTCCACTCAACCATTTTTGTTGTGTTTTCCTAAACTGTATCTTATGATCACATCTACCTGGTTGTGCAGGTTAATGGAGACACATTATTTATGACTTGTAATTTCAAGGAATTCAGGCTGGAAAGCAGCACTAATAATGGTACATGGGACCAGCAGAATGCTGTTTCTACTACTGCTGTATGCTTCTCATTGATACTCTTTTCATTTGTTGGACATGATTATGTGATTGCACAACTAGTACGATAGCTGCCTTTGCTAAGAAAATCCTATTCGTCCTATCGCAGGATTATCTGGCTAGCATAGACAGTTCATCCCCTGATGGCGTAAACATGAAGTAAGCTATCTATCTAACTATTTTTCTATTCACTCTTTTTCTAGTAGACTAGCAAACGTATTACTTATGCTGTAAGGTTCCTTTAGTAACCAGTTTGTTTACCTATTGTTACAGTTCTGATCTACAGCTGGCAATAGCCCTGCAACAGCAGGAGTTTGAGCAGCAGCAGCAGCAGCAACAACCCCAACGTAATCCCCCGCAGCAGCCTTCAACTGTCGGGAGCTCTAGACTCATAACTGGTCCTCAGGTGAGATGCAGAATCTTTGAATATAATTTTTTGACAAATCAAAGTTGACATATATATGAAGAGACTAATATTAAAAAATAAACATCAAAATAGAAAGAGGATAATATAAATGGGATGTTAGTCTAAAGTAAGCATGCTCCTATTTGTTTATGATTTTGATGATTGTGTGATGGATGGACTGGGGGTGTATGGTGCATATTATGATATTGTTTGTTAGTAGCTTTCAGAACTTATCGTATGGTGCAAGTGATGGGTTTGATAGAAAAATATTTGTTTATACCGTCACAAGTTAGCTTTCTCCTTTGTCGACATTTGGTTGGTACATTGCTACTAGTAACTACAGGAGGAGAATGAAAGATATGTGGTGAATCTGACCTTTAATATTCTGTAGTACATTGTATCTTTCGATATACTGTACTATTTCATTGCCTCGAAAGAAGGAAAGAAACAATCTGCAAGAATGAGATGTGAAATATTTCATGAAGGTCATTGTATTTGTAACTTCAATGAATTTTGATTATTTGAGTATGTAGTGATTTTATAAGTTGAGTATGATGAAAATTGATGATGTTGCAGGTTCCTAGAAGTAGTGCCAAAGCAACATCATCATCCTCAAAGCAAGACCAAAAATCGAAAGATAAGTCGTCCAATTGTAAGCTCATGTAACATTCCTTGTGGGATGCTTGGAAAAATTTTCGATTGTAAAGTGTCTTTGTAACTTCAATAGCAAAATATGTTTGATCCATTTTCCCATTTAGAGTAGTTGATGATCCAAATATGTCCCGGTTTTTGTAAATAAAGAGACGTATCAATGTTCCATGTCTTTTCCTTTATTTTTTTCTTGGTGAAATGTTGTTAAATCTTTCAATGTCTTGTAGTTATTTTCTTGAATGTCGATTTTTTCGCCCCCTTAAGGCTTTAGGGGTCCGGTCCATAATCTGTTTTTAATACGCCTGTGTTTCTGGCCGGTGTGATCAATCACCTGTGAACTTTAAATCTCCGCTATTAGACCATCCTCTAGCAGTGGTCGCGCTAACTAGGTCGCGACCCGATTTTACTCTTTAATCCCATTTTATTTTATTAACCTTGCCCCATTTTCACCCTCCCAAACAGAAGGTCGCGACCTAGGTCATCAACTCAATCATTATCCACTTTACAACATTCCCAATCATTTTCCACATTCTCTATCCCACTTTTCTCTCTCTTACTTTTACAATTATTTTTCCTAATATTTTATAAATATAGTTATTTTTCTATTATTGTAAATATCTTAATAAAAAAACGGTGTTGCTCTTTCACAAACAACTTTTATTCTTTTACATACATTTTTTTCACAATATTTCCAAACACTACTCTTTCCCTCAACAAAAAAACCTTGATTTTATATTCTCTCTCTTAAAACCTAATTCAATATCACTCACATTTTTCAGTTATGAATCTTAATTCTGATATCCAACAAGTAACTACTCAGATTTATCAAAAAATTACATTAATTTGTTGTCTATTATACAAAATTACATTGTGTAACTAGATTGTTTGTGTGATTTAGGGTACTATAAGGCTATAAAAGTATAACACATTACACAATTGGCGAATTTTAATCAAATTAGCATTTACTCCGTATGACTTAATTGCTTGTCAAATTGATTTAAAGTACCATTTCTTTCAAAAAATTTCTTTCACCACCATTTCAATATGAAGAGAATGACCAATACGACGTCATTGCTTGTCAATTTGAGATTTTAATCAGATAGCCATTCAAGACTTAATTGTCTTGTCAATTTTGTTTTTGTTTTTGATTAATAAACTTTACAATACATAAGAGCATATGGAAGATAAATGATGTGCGATGGGAGTGCGAAGGAACATGGTAGTGTACAGGGATTACATCAGGATTGACTGGGGCTGCGTTAAGGGTGGTTCGTTGGTGGAGTCGTGGCCGTGACATTGGTTGGGAAAAGAACCTGGTGGTCGGGTCGACGACGGGTAGGATCGCTTGCGATAGGGACGGTTGGTGTTCGTGGACAGGAATGGAGGTTGTGGCATGGTGGGGAAGGGGTGATGGATATCTTTAATTATTACTCCGTATACATGTAGCATGAGATGAGGGAGGAGAGAAAATTGAGAAAATGAAAGGGGTAGGAAGGTACTTTGCGTATGCAAAAGAGTAAAATGCGTATGTGAAAGAGGAATACCCAAAAAAAAAAACTACTCCAATATTTTACGACTACATTAATCTTATGGTGTACTTTTCGGAAAAAAATATTAAATAACGTTATAATTTTGAAAAGTGATTAGATGATTTCATTAACAATTAAAAAAAATTATTGAAAAACATGATTCGACATATAAAATACCGCATACATTTAAAAAAAAAAATTAAATACTACGAAATGATAAAATGTATTAAAAGCAAATTCTAGTTACGAAAGTTTTCCCAAATTCTAGCTACGAAAGTAGAGTAGAGTAGTGTAGAGTAGTTTTTTTTATTGTTTTATAATTGTTCAACCAATAAGAAATTGACACATAGAATGTCAATAAGACCATCTCTTTTGACCAACCTTGGTCACAAATTGACCATTTTTTGTTTTTGGTCACAAATTAACCACCTTTGGTCACACATTAACAATGCTAATTACTTGATTAACCATGATCAAGCAAGGTCATATAAATGAAATGATTTGTTTAGTGATATCTGAGCATGAATTGCTTTATTTACCATATTACTAGTAACTATTTACATGAAAGTATGAGACTAATGTTCTGTTAAAGGAAAGTTTTTTATTTTTATTTTTTTTGTCAGATGTTAAAGGAAAGTTGGCATGTCATAAATTGTCTTACAATAAATCAATGGCCTACAATAACCACGTACTATTGATTTTACATTGAAATTTACACTTGAGTTATGCCTCACTTATTTTCAAAACAAATTGTCCAAAATATATTTCAACCTCTCATTTGATATAGTTTAATAGTTGGTATGTAGCGACAAGCCGACGATTCTAGTATATTATCGTCACCTAATCTCTAATCTCTAAACTTTAATTTCTTGTATAGTTTTTTTGACAAATGAGTTTTGATTATTTGGCGATTTTGTCGGCATTATAGGCCAATAGTCACATATTTTAAAGAAAAAACAAGTTAAAACGTCATCATTTTAATGTTGACATCCTTTTCTTTCTTTTTAACTTTTAGAAATCACATTAAAATTTTGCACACGAAGTTGAGAAAATGAAAGGTGATAACGGGGACCTTTAACAAAGCCCAATAACAAGGTGAATATTTGGAAGGCCATTACTTGCTTTTTCGACGTGGTCCTAGGAGCTACTCTTTTGCTCCTTCATCAACTATTACTCCTTATTCATCAATATTTTACAATGAGCTTATGAATTTTGTAGTTATTATGCAGTCAGATTAGTAAAAGATTTGTCCCTTTTATATAAGTGGAGTGTGATTTGAGTCATTTTATTCGTATCCGTTTTAAAGAATATCTACTGACTTGTTTAATAAGTTATAATGTTGATCATGATGAGTTTCTAACATATCATTAGTATTTGCGTTAATATCATCATGAGTTTAATTGGCTGACATTTAAGAATTTGGAAGTTTATTGGGTTGAAAGAAAGCTCATTTAAAGTATTTGATAAAAAAAATTCATCTTAGTATTGATTGATTGAAGCTACATTTATATGAAGTGTTTTTATTTTTATCAAAGATAATGTTTGTTTAATTGAAATGATCTCATGAAGCTTCCTAACAGAAAAATTGGTAAAGATAATTTGATAAATAGAATTTTCTCAAATTTTATCTTAATCTTAGTAATAACTTAAAAGTTGGCATGACTACTGCTCATAACAATCGACTTTTATTATCCAAAAAGCGTATTTCTCTTACTAGATTAACCTTTATTGAGTTGTGTCTCGTCAAAGAAATTGCACAAAATCTTCAATTCAATACACATATCATGTCAAGAAGTTTAATATTGGTTTAATTTGTCAAATCAATTAAATTTAATGAATAATAAGTGAACCAATTTTGACTTAAATAGAGAGGGATTTGAAAAAAATGGATGAAGACAGTGTCAATAATGTAAAGTTGAAACCAATGGGAGACAACACAACCCCATTTGTGGTGTGATCATATTGCTCATCATTGAAGAGTTCACATTAGGATCCTTCTATAACCTTGTAGCCTTTTTGTAGATTGATATAAAAGGAATCAAATTCACGTTCTATCTTTTTTGAATCTAAATTAATGAAATTGTGTCATAAGTATAGACAAATATATGGAATTGAGTGTGAGTGTGTATTCGAATATTCTTTTTTTTTTTATAACAATAAACCGATTATATTAAATAACGAAAATAAAGAATAAGAGAGTCCTAGCTTATAGCTAAGCTAACAGTAGAAATAAATTACAAGAAAATTTCGAATTTCCTTAATGGAATTTCGAACACATATTGGTACTGATGTCAGAACTGAGGATAGTTTTGGATAAGAGATCATGAAAGAGGCGGAGCTGTAGCATGTTGATTGAGCATTACACATTGCTACGAGTAATGCTTTAGTTGTCGCCTCGAAGAAAGATTTAGCCCTAAGATGCGCCTGGTAATTGCTTTCATAAACTGAGTCGGAGATGGAACAGCTGTATCCATAGTGCATAGGAAGGCTTTCGACAGAAATATACATGTAGAACGCGGCAACACTGTGTTGGGTAGGTTGAGAAAATGTATTGCGAAGCAGCAAAGGAGGACCAAACATCCGGAAACTGTTTACGCGAGAAGACAAGCCGATCTGCAAGTTGACATATGCGCAAAGGATCTACCAAACGGTCTTGAAAATCTATAGAATTAAGGATAGACCAAATTGCTTGTAGAACACAACAAAAGTAGAGAAGATAGTTATGGGAAGCAGAACATTGACGTGAGAAATATAAAACCAAATCAGCGAGCCAACTCGAAAAAGGCACTGAGGAGTTTACCTTTGAGTTAATACCAAGCGCAGAGGATTTCCAAACATCTTTGAGCAATAGTGCGGCATTTTCGGAGAAGAGTGACAAAAGTTACAAACCGGAGTAACACACACACCACGGTTAGTCAGATTGGCCGCAGTTGGCATAATATTCTTTTGTACAATCTGCATACTCATATATCATATACCCCGTGTAAGTATTGGCGTAGTTAAAGATAAAATTTTGGATAACAAAATTTTACTTATAGTTTAATATCTTTGATAAGATCGCATTTTTAGAGATTTTCGGGTCGCGTTAAGCCATAATTAATAATTTTAACTATTTTTCTGAAATCTGGGGTAGCGACTAGCGAATGTTACCCATTACTAAGTTGCTACTATGTAACTCCCCTGCAAGTATGTCCTTGTTATTAATCCCTCACATATATCTAAGTTTAGGGATTGTTCGATTGCCTTTTATATTCACGTAACTTGGAAGATGCTAATCATCAATCAATACTATATATATATATATATATATATAGAGTGAGCATCCCATGAGTCTAGCATCTTAGATGAGTCTAGCATATCAATAAGAACCGTTGGATCAACAAGATCCAACAGCCCTCATTCTTCCACGTCACCCTCTATCAATCTGCAAAATTATAAAACTAAACACTTCCTCTTTCACGTCTCATTATTGTCATAAATTTTATCTCTCTACAAGTATTCTCTCCCCCTCTCTCTCTCTCTAAACACCATAGTCATCAATTATTCAACAAAAAAACAGACGATCTAATTCCTTCAACCGCCTCTTTTTCCAAAAAACATTAAAAATCAAACGAAATTTTTATTAAAATCAAGCGAAGATCTTCAAAAAAGTTTAGTTAAGATTATATTAGATCGGTTTATCGCATAAAGAAGAGGTATAAATCGCTCTCAATTTTCGTTATATTTTTACAAAAATTTCGTTGTGATTTATGTTATTTCAGGTTGTTGTTGTTGTTGTTGATGATGATTGTTATTGTTGTTGTGGTTGTTGTTAATTTTATTGATGATATGAAGAAACTATTAATTGATTTAGGGTTAATGTTTTGCTCAAACTGATTAATTGATTTTTCGCCAAAAAATTAGGTTTAATTTGCATGTTGCTTTTGTTGATCATGAATTATATAAATAAATTGTCAATTGATTGTATATATATTCACTTTTTCGAACATAGAAATTGAGAAATTAATTCTAGTTTTTGTTTTCTTAGTTATTAAATTCTGTGATACTTCATGTTCTAATTTTCGCCTAAAAATTAGGGTTAACGATTTATAAAACGAGTAATTAATGTACGCTTTTGTGTTTGCGTGGGATTGATTAATGTAATAGCGTTCTTGTAATATTACTCTTGCATGATGACGTAATCAGAACGATTTCATAAAATCCTCAACTCTTCTTCTTATCAGTAATAGCGTTTACGTAACATTACTACTTTGCATGATGAAACCGAACTTGAAATCTTTATTACAATATTGTATATTTGATGTTATTGGTTTTTTCTCATTAAATTTGATGGTATAACAATTGTCGTAAACTCACAAATAATGTTCTTAAAATTATGAATAATGATGGACCACAAGCTTCGCATAAGTTTTAGTTATTAATAGTCGAATATTTTGTTTTTAATGTAAGAATATTTGAAGAAGAAAGTTTGAGAAATCAACCAATACAAAAAAGGGGCGCAAAGAGAAGATATATACAAAATGGAGTAAGACTCTGGCTAATCGGTCATGAAGATAGGTGTGAAGAAGGCAACGTTAATGAAGTTGAAATCCTAGTTGAGGCTGTTAACATTATTGTCATATTTTGATGTGTGATTATGATCTATACTTCTTGTAAACTTTTCACATTAATACGATGTGATATTGCAAATCATTTTAGTGGATCAACTGGGCTAGTCTGTTTTCACTTGATTTTTTATTATTGAAGTAATTAAAGTTTGGTCTTTTAACACAGTATCCGTATTATTTTTATGAATGAATGATGTTACAAGAACACAATTCTCAGTATCAATGTTACTGATAACATTGTCACTTTTAAAATACGAAACATACAACTTTTTCATTACATTTTTGAACTACTTTATACACCGTTTGATATAATACACAAACTAAATAATAATTATTGTAACATTGTTGTCATGTTAGTTTAATGAATTAATGTTTTTACATTAACATTGTTCTGATAATATTGATATACCATTGAAAAATTAAATATAACTTGAAGATGTTACAAAGAACAATCGTAACTTTGATTAATGACCGATATTCTTTAACACTATTGTTGTGACGTGGCAGAATAAGGATTGGTTGTATTGGAATTAGGAGGAACGTACAAAGTTATCTAATAAACTAATAAAGCAATAAAGTGGTGTTGACCATACAACAAATAACACAACAATAATGGTAAAAGTGTCCACTATCATTCCAACTTCAATAACATTGCTTTCTTCATGCCTATCTCCATGATTGATTATTCAACGTCTTGCTTTTTTTTTGTATATATTGTATCCTTGTGCGCCTTTTTTTGTGTTGGTTGATTTCTCAAACCTTCTTCTTTCTTCAATTCTTCTGACAACCAAAACAAAACATTCGACAATTACTAGATAAACCATATGCGAAAGTCGGTGGTCCATTATTAATGATAATTTCACAGTAACAATATTACAAGAAACATCATTACAAAGAAACATCATTACGATAACATCATTACAAAGAATATCACATCATTGCGAGTTTATGACAATGTTAAACCATCATATTTAATTGAAAAAAATCACATAACATCAAATATACAATGTTGTAAGGATATTTTAAGTTCAATTACATCATGCGGTTTTAATGTTCTTTAACGCTATTACGATAGAATAAAGTTTCGTTGATTTTTTACGAAAACTAATTGAATCCTCACATTTACCGCAATTTCACGAAAACAAATCCAGGTATGAATTTAATAATGTGAAAACCTTAATTTTTTTTACAAACATTTATAACACAAATAATAAACGGTAAATAATATAAAATGATGTTATACCACAAAATAATCCATAAAATCGCAAATTAACACATAAATCAATTACAACAAAGCATGAGAAAACGAAAGATTGTTAGTTTCACCATGACATAGCCCTAACGTTTGAAAATAGTTTGAATACAACATATAATCGACATTAATAGTATGAACAATCAACAATAACAATTTTTAAATTAACTAGAAAGCGTAGAACTAACACGGAAATCGATTGAAGGTAATCGAACGAAAAATGCGATTTCAGCTGAAAGATCTAAATCGGGGTTTGATTAAGTTGTTTAAATCGATTGAATAGATTCAATCCCGAATTGCTAGAATCATGAATTAACTGAATTGATTGAACTAATAAAATTGCTTATTGCTTGAGTTTCTAAAATTGATGAGATTAATTAAACGTGAATTGTTGAAAATTGGAAACCTAGAATTTGGGGATCTGTAGAAGAAGACGATTTAGAGAGAGATGGGAGGAAGAGAGATAAAGTGATATTAGGTTATGATGCTGTTAGGTTAGATTTTTAAGTTTATATAGTATGAGCTAGGATTAATCTCAGCCATTCATTTGTTTCAAATCGAATGGTTGAGATTAAAATGCTAGACTCACCTAAGATACCTAGACTCACTTGATGCAACTTCTATATATATATATATATATATATATATATATATATATATATATATATATATAGAGAGAGAGAGAGAGAGAGAGAGGCCGGATCCGGTGAGGCACCTCATTATGGCGAGGCGGCCGGACTCACCAAATTGTCAACACAAAACTAAAAAAGACGCCAACAAGACAACACAATGCTGAGCTGTTCAACCTTTATAAGACGCCAAAATCTAACCCGAGTGACTCAGCCATGTAATTGCTTACGAAGTGAATATAAGTTTTGCTAGAACAGTCAATATAATAAATCAAGCATTACCTTGCATTTGGGACGTTATCCTTGTTAACAATGTTTATTCTTTGATGCAGGTGGAAATAACAGTGATACTAGCAGTAACTCAAGCCATCACTTACGACGTTTACCCTCCGTAAACTTACATACAAACCAATCCCTCGAAAACAAACTGTTTCTTCACAAGAAGACACCCATCTTAACTCTTTGAAACATAACCAATGTTCACGAAAGATAACTTCAACAAACAGTAAGGACAAGGAACCTAGCCCAACTCCTCAAAGCCGAAGCACAAGCCCAAAGGCTGCCAAATTAGTGCCAGGAAAGCCACCGAAGCCCAGTAGACAGATGAGCCAGCAGAGTGTATTGCTTCCTCAATTTGTGCTTCATTTATGGCATTCTCAATTTCTCTCCTCTTTCCTTCTCTTTCTCAATCAGGAATTGAGTGGATTTTGTTGTTTGGTGAATCTCAGACCTTGTTTTGTGAATCTCAGACCTTATTCAGTGAATCTGAGAGCTTGTTTTGTGAAACTTGGTCATCATAAGTGGTTAAAATCACCTTTTTTGCTCTTTTCCTTATTTGGTGAATCTCAGACCTTATTTTGTGAATCTCATACCTTATTCAGTGAATCTTAGGGCTTGTTTTGTGAAACTTGATCATCATAAGTGGTTAAAATCGCCTATTTTGCTCTTTTCTTTATTAGGTGAATCTCAAACTTTGTTTTGTGAATCTCAGACCTTGTTCAGTGAATCTTAGAGCTTGTTTTGTGAAACTTGGTCATAATAAGTGGTTAAAATCACCTTTTTTGCCTTTTTCCTTATTTGGTGAATCTCAGACCTTATTTTGTGAATCTCATACCTTATTCGGTGAATCTTAGGGCTTGTTTATTAGGTGAATCTCGGACTTTGTTTTGTGAATCTCGGACCTTGTTCGATGAATCTTAGAACTTGTTTTGTGAAACTTGGTCATCATAAGTGGTTAAAATCACTTTTTTGCTCTTTTCCTTGTTTGGTGAATCTCAAACCTTATTTTGTGAATCTCATACCTTATTCAGTGAATCTTAAGGCTTGTTTTGTGAAACTTGATCATCATAAGTGGTTTAAATAACCTATTTTGCTCTTTTCTTTATTAAGTGAATCTCAGACTTTGTTTTGTGAATCTCAGACCTTGTTCAGTGAATCTTAGAGCTTGTTTTGTGAAACTTGGTCATCGTAAGTGGTTAAAATCACGTTTCTTGCTCTTTTCCTTATTTAGTGAATCTCAAACCTTATTTTGTGAATCTCATACCTTATTCAGTGAATCTTAAGGCTTGTTTTGTGAAACTTGATCATCATAAGTGGTTAAAATCACCTATTTTGCTCTTTTCTTTATTAGGTGAATCTCAAACTTTGTTTTGTGAATCTCAGACCTTGTTCAGTGAATCTTAGAGCTTGTTTTGTGAAACTTGGTCATCATAAATGGTTAAAATCCTATATTTATATTTGTTCATCTATATGAGACTCGAACTCACATCTTGCGCTATAGCACAATGCTCTACCTTTTGAGCTAATAGATGATATTAGTCAAAAAATTATTTAGATGATATTTAAATGCTCTACCTTTTGAGCTAATAGATGATATTAGTCAAAAAATTATTTAGATGATATTTATATTTGTTTAACCTGCAGAGAAAATCACCATGAGTTAATCAGGGTGGCATAGCACCAAGACAAACAAACAACCAAAGCATGCATCCAGAACCGAGGTAAGAACTCCGATTTTCACAAGACGGTATACGGAAAAAATAAACTAAAATTACCGGACTCGAACAAATGCAGGACTCGAACAAATGTATAATGCTGAGATCTTTGCTTACATAAGGGACTTCCTACCAACCCCCTTCACAATCACTTCCCCTCAAGTCTAGAAAAGACATTCCCTTCTTGTGAATTGTGAACCTAGAGCCATAATTGGCAAATAAAAGAAAAGGGCAATCTGACACTTGACCGGTCCGAAAATCGAGGATGTAGAACTCAGAAAACCTGAACCCTCCTTCCTCAACGCTCGTTACCTGCAATAACAGCTTCTTTTTCTCCACATCTGGTGAGATAGAACTACTAATCTTCTTCTCAGTCTCCATTTTTTTCCCACACCTATTTCATGCATATTTGTAGGGTGTCCACTGTGCATTATTCATAGATAACATAACGTCCACACTATGCAGTATGTAGACAATATATGACAAGATCTATTAATTCTGAATAGAAAGATAGACTAACTATTCATATTTAGAGCGAATACAAGTACTCCGTATATTTTACCATTTTCGGGATAGTGCACATAACTACATCAGCATTCTTAAAGAATTTAAATTACAGATAAATAGATCCAAATATTTTCATGTCTCCAACATACTCCCTATATCTATCTTTCCAAGCTTCTGTATTAGCAGCATTATTAAAAATCACGCAGCAGAAACGGAATTAGACACCCTATCTATTTTTTTAAGGCCCTGTATTAGCAGCAGAAACGGAATTAGACGGTATACGGAAAAAATAAACTAAAATTACCGGACTCGAACAAATGCAGGACTCGAACAAATGCAGTTTATAGCAATGCAGTTTATAGCAATGCACAAGTTATACTCACTCGTCCTATCTCTTTTCTTTGTTGCTGTCACCATTCATGGAGTTACAGGAGGAACAATGATCAGTTGTCAAAAAAATTGTTGCTGTGAGACAATACCTACGACTGTGAAACTTGCAGATATGAAGAGAAAACAATTAGAGAATTTAACCTCACATAAAGACAATGGAAAGACCTCGTCATACATGAATTTGAATGCTTACAGATTTTTTATATGTCGGAAACGTCGAATCAAGAAATTGTACCGTTTAAGCTGTTGAAGCTAAGGTCTCTGCATGAGTTACAGTGTGGATGTAAAGTCAGGAACCCATCTCATGATAAGAATAAACATTGACACCTTTCTGATTCCAATATGGTCAACTAAGCAAAATGGCATCAATCAAAAATTTATTTACGACACTATGCAAGAAACGAAGAGATTTACAGCGATTCCAGAGGCAGATTTTTTGCTATATAATCCGGAATAGATCCAGAGATGTTACAGTTCCTCAAAACCCTGCCAGAAATTGATCATGATGAAGTTAGAACTTAGAGCAGTCCTACTTTTTGGTTTCTTAGATTCCACAAGTTTTGACATATGACTCACAATCTTTGCAAATTCGTCAAATTTTGCAGTAGCGGAAATTTGGAGTCATATCCATTTAAGTCACTTATCCTTCTGCATAAACAATTAGTCGAAGTCAACCATAATCACAACTATATATCCATTGACCTATTAGAAAATAAAAGCACCAAATAATCACCCCATAATATGGGTCAATCTCATGAGTCATGATAGTCTTTATCATGAAACATTTCTACCAGAATTTGTGCTACAAACGTTCCAAGCGAATTGATATTAGGAGTTAAGCGGAATTATGGAACATAATTACATGTCAACTCACAGTTCAGTTGCATTATGCAGAACAGATATGCTAGCTGGTACAGGTCCGTCAAAGCCGCTGCCTTGGATCTCACTGCAATATTGGAAAAAATAATATGACAGTTTAAGACTATCAAAATCTGAATTAAGATTAGCACATTCCGCCTCGATAAATCAAAATCACTCTCCGTAATCAGAAACTCACACTTACTAATAGACGCAAAATTCGAATCAACACCAAAATACGACATTTCCTAATTAAAATCAACACAAATTACTACATTCTTCGAGTACTACTTAACATCATAGATCCTCTACACATTAAGCTGAAATTAACAACACAATCGTAATCGCATCTACTACAACACAAAATATCAAACAAAATTCACAAATTACAGAAAATAAAACCCTAGATTTAGCACAAAATCCAAAAATTATGAAAAAAACAGCAAAAATGGAAACAAAATTAAACCTGAACAACACTATGAAAGATTCCACCAAAACCAATACCATCTTTGAAGAGCTTATTAATGTTGGAAATAGCGTTGTTCATCTTTTCGGATCCACTGTTCGTCACATCATAGATATGTAGTACAACATCCGCCATCTCTTTTCCCCAAATTCTAGGGTTTATATTTTGCGGAATATCACAAAAAGCCTAAATCATGAATTTTTTTTGTTTGTTTTCCGACACTTATTCTCTCTATGAATGTCGATTTCGGAGAAGAGAGGAGAAAAGTGACGGAGGAGAAGACGAGATGAAGAGAGAGAAAGTGAAGAGTGTGGAGTCAGTGGAGTAACTGAAGAAGTATGACGTGAATGGTGTTTGTTAGATTTGGTTTTGTACGAGACACGTGGAATTATCTAGTGCGTTATTAGTTTTTAGATCCAATGGTTTAGAAGTGTCCAGTAGCCTCACCCTAAGTAGGGTGCCTCACATGATTCAATCTCTCTCTCTCTATATATATATATATATATATATATATATATATATATATATATATATATATATATATATATATATATATATATATATATATATATATATATATATATATATATATAGAGATGAGTTCTAATAAGTCCACAAATTTGGTTGAGTCCATAAGTTCTCATCTCTACCATTTGATCTTACAAGATGAATGGTTGAGATTAAAACAAAAAAAAACTCACCCAACATGCAATTAATGTTTTGTCACTCATCATTTCAATTCCCAATTTTGCTAATTAATTATATTCTCTTTCTTATCAACTAATTTATTAAATTAGTATACTACCATTTATATTTTAAATATCAAAATATAGGATTTTGAAAACGAAATTTCATACCCGCGTAAAATAAAAGCGGGTTTGTAAAAGACTCCGTAAATCTTCATTCGGACTCCGATTAATGCGAAATAAAATCCTAAATTTATTATTTTTTCGAGCCCGACGCAATGGTAATATTTTTGTCTACCATTGAGTTTTCAAATTTTCGAGTACTGTTAATTACTTTGGAGTTACACCCTATTTGTTTGAAATTATTTCATTTGCTTGAAGTTACACTATTTCTACTTGAACCTAATTAATTAATTTACTCATATAATTAATTGGAGTCGGAATGAAGAGTCGAAGGTGGTGGGACGGACTAAAGTTACACACTTGCTTTATTAAAGTTACACACGCCACCTATTAACGTTACACCTACAACAATTCAAATTAGATAGACATGTGATAAAGTT